>NC_040038.1:6521595-6694336 GCF_003713205.1 Coffea eugenioides | reverse complement strand
TAACTGGGAATTGATGCGGGAATAAGGGATTGATCTGAGATGTTTGCGGAGTTAGGAATTGTATTGCTTTCTTTCCTTGATCTTAGATCTCTCCTTTAGAGGTTGACCACCTTTGTTATCTTGCTGATCAACGGAAGGATTATCATTTGCTGACAAGAAAAGAAACGTTCAAGAATTTCGAGTTAACCTTTAATTAGCTGATGTCTTTTGGCTTAAAATTTATTTAGAGGATGTCTTCCAAACATTCTTTCTCTAGATTTGTTGGAGAGCAAATCATAGAATTGCATATCTTCCTTTTCTCTCATCGATCTGGTCATTCTGTCCAAGCAAAAGAAACACCCTCAAGCACACAGACATATGATTACACAAAATTTGATGTTGTGGAGGCTACACCTGTAGATGCTTTTCAGTTTATGCCTGTTCAAAGTTCAAACTTACATGGATGGAATTTATCAACAACCTGTTGTTTTTTTAACTTAAAATAACTTTTTACAGCTGATGTTGACTAATCGTTTCTAATGTCTGCATTAATCATATACAACCATGAGAACCATAGACAAAATAAATCATACGATTAAGAAATCTTATTTGAGATGCTCTAAGCATACAAACAATAATATTCTGAGATTTTCCAATCAGATTCTCATTTCCCCCGCCTGCTCAAGTACATGCAAATAGCTTATGCTTGTGTCTTGTTCTCAAGCATAATAATGGAATACTTTACTTAAAATCATGCACTTGTGCATGTGCTAAAAATTAATATATTTATCGCATGGCCAAAGTACAAAAATTGCTAACATATCTAATTGGAAACATTTTAAGCTCATGCCAGGATTCTAATTTCTACAGGCTTCAAAATAACTTCTGCTATTGATGGCTGACACAGCAAGAAGGATATGGAGATTTCAGTTCATTTAGTTTCTTTTCCCACATCCTAGATTTTTCCTCACCTTACTACCTTGTGTAAAATACTTGACTCCCTTTGCAGCAACTTCAGCCTCATCCTTCTCTTTATTCTTCTTCTCATGCCTATTCTTCTTGACTCCCGCCTTCTTGCTTTTGTGGCTGGAGCAATGTTTTCCATCAACATTGGCGTCATGCCCCTTGTAGTATTCAGTTATTCCGCGACCAGCCGTCCACGGTTGCTCTCGATGACTGGGACCAGAAGAAGCATCAGAGGCCATAGAATCATCACTATTTGCATCATGATGATTAGCTTTATGATTTTCTTCAGCTAAACCATCAAATTCTCCATGAGCATCATAGCCACTTGGATCAATATCATCATCCTCCTCACCTTGCACAGGTGAGCCAATGTACATAGTCCACCCGGATTCACTGCTGTGGCATTCTTCTGCACCTCCAAAAACTAGGGAAGAATCCATTTTGAGGGCTAAAAGAAAGGTTGGAAGAACAACCAAGAAACAGTAGTGTTTTAGAGATACAAGGTGGTGATCAGCGTAAGAACTAAACTAAAACACCTGTGAAAACCACATGTGCTTTCTCCTGTCTGACCAATACAGCTCTATCATGAACAACAGACATGCCTCTCTTATACTTTTGAAAGCAACACAACCGACTATTTATTTTATTCTCTTTTATTAGCTGGATTAAATTTCACCACCTGGATATCTAAATAGCCAATTAATTATTTTTCCTGACTTTACATCACCAGTACAGCTAGAAGCTGCCAAAAGAAAGAGAGATGTGTCATACAAAAAGCATAAAAACACCGCTCAAGCCAAGTCTCCTTGAATTTGAAAGGACATGTTTTTGATTTTTCCTCTAACCAAGAGAAGAGAACATGCAACTTTTACTACTCTGGTCATGCCATCAATGAAAAGCTAGTCTTAAATGCAAATACACAGATGCCTATAGCCCTACGTGCAACTGAGAGAATATGTGAGTTGTGCCCTTGGTTTTA
The DNA here is from genome assembly GCF_003713205.1 of Coffea eugenioides. Classification (NCBI taxonomy): domain Eukaryota; kingdom Viridiplantae; phylum Streptophyta; class Magnoliopsida; order Gentianales; family Rubiaceae; genus Coffea; species Coffea eugenioides. The sequence goes on along the minus strand of NC_040038.1, from coordinate 6,692,412 downwards.
ATGTGGGTTAGAGAGAAACAACTTCTTCTTTCTTTATCGCCTTCCTCATTAATTTTACTGGGTACATCACTTCTGTGTCATGTCAAATAAAACATAACGCCATGAAATAAATAAGGATGCAGCTTTTCTACTTTGAGAGGGAGTAATACGTAAGAAAGAACCAAACTGCAGTTATACCTAGATCAGGATATACCCAGAGGATTCTTAATTCTCAACTTTCTTTGCTTTAGCCTTTAGGGGGTCTGCTCATAAACCACATACTACATGTTTCTTGCGCTTTTAAAATAAAGGGAGAATGCAAGGCTTTGGACGGTGTAAATGTACGAGTCTCGTTCGGTTGTTAGGTAATTCGTGTATCCAGAATAGTTGCCCATTATGTGGTCAGGCTACTTTAGCATTCAAAGTAAAACATATTCTGCTTCATTTATTGCATTCATCCTTTCCGAAATTCCTGTCATTTTCCCAAGTATCATGCCTTGTTGCTCACATGCTAGGCACTTTTTAGGGATCTTTAATGCCTGGGGAGTATTTGTGTAGATTTAATCCTACTGTGCTAGAAAATTTCCCACAATTTTAAAGGAAGTACATATTGATGCAAGCGGTTCAAGTTACCATTCTCAAGATAAAGCCTGCAATACCAAAAATTTCATTTCAAGACTTTGATTCAAAATGTCGAATTCATCCTTCTGGAGATAAAGTCCAATAATCTTCTTTGTCTAAAGCAGTAAGTTGAAGTATTAGAACAGTGTCAGAAATCAAATCGTTTTTTATAGTAATAAGTATGCTTGAAATTGGTGCACCAAGAAACTTGATCGAAATAACATTGTACAGGTGATGATCTCAAAGCTGCAGGCATTGACATGAAGTGGCAACAGTCATTTGTATTTTATGCATGTTAAAAATTGGAGAGCTTTCATTTTCTTGGGACATCTCATCTCATGGGTCCGGATATAGCTTCAAGTGAAGGAACAAAAGAGACTTAAGAAAGAACCCCAAATGGCATGGGACATACACTGTTCCCAACCCCTTTTTAGTTGTTCCCCACGTCCATTTGTTCTGTTGTGGCTTATTGATCAATTGCAATACCGGACAAGTAAGGCCACTGTGTTACTCTTGTTGGTTGTCCTTTTGGTGGATCGTATCTTGACTTGCACTTGTCTTGGGCTCCATGTGAACAAGCAAATGTTTCTTAATCAAAAAGAACAAAAATCATCAGAAAGCTGGAAAGATCTAGTAATTGACGATTTTCACATTTAGGATTGCTGATCTGAATTAAGAATGTGGTGCACATTGCATAGTTCCTAAAAGGAATAATATGATAATAGTAAAATTTAGTCAAATTGGGATATGATTGAATTCTCTTTGTCTCAGTAGGAGTTGTTGCTTTCTCTTTCCATATTTGTTCAAATCAATTAGTTTCCTATGTTGCCATGAATTTTCCTATTGTATGCTGCTGCCATGGCTGAAATTGTTTCGATCTGTCCTCACAAACCTGATGTCACACACACCTTTTTTTCCCCGTTAATTGTCTTGTCCCTTCTGTATATACCAAACCCGCACCCCCCCCCCCCCCCAAAACAAAACTCTTCCTGTTCAAGAAAGACTATTGCAGGTGCTTTCTGAAGGTTTTGTTATAGTTTAGGCATTTGATGACAAAATGTTATTACTGAACCAGACGTTTTCTTCTTCTTCTTCTTCTTCTTTTTCTTCTTTCCAAATGAATTGAAAAGAAGAAGTATAAAAAAGAAATAATGATGCATGGAAATTGTATTTTTTAAGCAAAAATATCCAATTCTCAATTACTTGACTTAATACTGCGTGATTTACATGAAATAATTGGATAATTAATAGTCATGCTCTCTTTTAATATTTCAATCATGGGATGTTGGGCCTAGTGGTAAGTGCCACTCGCTGTTGAGTACAGTTTTTTGTTGACCACGACAACCATTAGATATAACAGTAGTTCAGTGCCCGAATAGCAACAGGATTGGAGCCGAGCTACAGTATTGAGGAGAAAGATTGGTAAAGGAAATGTGTGAAAATGAACATGCAAAAGAAGAGGTTAAATTGAATTAGCAAACCACAATTGTTACTCCTGACGATGGCTCAATCAAATTCAATGAAACCAAGTAAAATTTCGCTGTCCTAAGAAAAGTCTTGTACCCGTCCCTCAGGGGTCGGCTCGGCTGGTGTTGGGTTGCCTCATTAGGTTCCTGCACCATGTGATTGTGGTTCGATTTCTTCTACTATCTTGTGTATCTTGGGAGGCGGGTGCACAAACGAAGGGAGATTAGTCCACAAGGGATACTCCCTGTGATGATAAAAAAAAAAAAGTCCTGTACCTCCTACTTCTTATATTTTTACACTTTTTCCTCCTACATCCAAGAGTCAAAATAATCTTATACTACCAACACGAGCCAATATGAAGTGGCATCGGATATGTATCGAATTCGAATTCTTTATACATTATCAATGCAGAAAAGATTAATCAGACTGCAACAATGTATCAATGCAAAAATAATCTTATACTATAACACAAGCCAATATGAAGTGGCATCAGGTATGTATCGAATTCGAATTCTTTATACATTATCACTGCAGAAAAGATTAATCAAGCTGCAACAATGGATAAGATCTTGATTGATCTTCAAAGAAAAAGAAAAAAAAAACCTCAGATGCTATAAAAATCTTTAGAAACACAGTGTGAAATGATCGATGCCAGTTGTAAATCCTGACTTAGTAAAGTACCTGTACTATTTATCCACTTAGATTAGAAGACATATATAGAATGAAAAATGCAGATGGATTTTAAGACAAGCATGCTGGAAAGTGCAAACATCTTAGATATGACATGATAGATTTCTTGACATTCATGAATCACGATTGAAAATCCCGATGCTACTGTTTGAAAAGCCGTGGAAAATTTGGTCAGATTCTTTGTATTGCAATACAAACATGGTGAAAACGTTCCAAATTTACAGTCAAACATCCATCTTCAAAGCTAAAAAGCTATACATGATTTACAGGTGGTTAGCTGCAGAAGCAGCAGTACTAGAAGCCAGGGGCTTTGCTACGTACATGGGATTGGCATGTCCTGGCAAGACTACTAATACTGTGATCATCTCTGGATCTACAGCGCTCAAGTTTCTTGTTTCCTTTTCTTCTGCATCACTTTTGGATTCTGAGGAAGATGGAGTTTCATGAGAGCAGAACAGAATGACTAAAGCACAGGCAAGGAGCACCAAGAGGAAGGCAAAAAAGCAGTAGACATATGGAACTGGAGAATTCCATTGCCAAAAACTTGGCTTGGCCATAGAACCTAGTATCTGAATGGCTTGTTTAATTAGCTTGCCTGGATCAGTACTTTATACTATGGATTTTGTATCACTTAGAGAGCTTTATAGACGACTCTTGTAATTTATAGACTGCTGAGAAAATTGAATCACTTAGATGAGAAAAAGGACTGTAAATGGATAAGAAATGATTTGATTCTATTTGTTTAGTATCTGTGACTATGATTGAATGTTCGAATCTGAATTTGTCCTCCACAACCCACAAGTGCGATTCGATTGTCCATGATGCATTTGTGCCTATGTATGGATTCTTTAATAAAAGCAACCCCATTAGTGGCAATTAGTGCTAAGCATGAATATTAACGTAATCAAAATCGGTCCCTCTGCTTCACCTTCTTTCCTTTTACTATCAGGTAGGTGGCATCCAAACTAGGGAAACCGGGACATTACTGTGGGACGTAAGGAGTTTGCCTTTGCCATAAACAATCATTGTCATCTAAGAATCTCTTTTGTTCTTTTTTTTTTTAATTAGAAAAAGTAGAACTCAAATCTCCCTTTGATTGAATCAATTGGTGTTCCATTCAATATAATGCAGAATACTGATATTGTAACGATAAATTGAACTAATGATAGTTTACAAATACTATGACCTCGCGCAAGTGGAGGAATTTTCATCATTTTCTTCCTCCTCACTTCTTAAACCCACTCTTCTCCTGCTTTTATATATATATATATATATATATATAATCTAGCAAGGACTTGTTGTAGGAGAAAAAAAAAGATATAGAATGGAGGCAAAACAGAGACTTTCAATTCGCTGGAATTGTATCTTATGCAGTAGTCACAACGCTTACTACTTAGCATAAAAATAAAAACCATTAAAAGGTATACTTCATTAATATTTTATAATTAACTATTGTATTTTCAAGTGTTAATATATATTTTTTGTAATTAATTCTTGAATTTTCAAGTGTTAATATATATATATACATACCGATATTGTCGTTTGTTGAAAAAAAAAATAAAAGTGGTTTGGCTAGCCAACAAAGTGTCCACCAGCACCATTGGAATTTCAGGTGTAAGTTTGGCTCGATAAACACCCGTTAAGAACGATTTCAGGTATCAGTATTTATAAAAGTATAATTAATTTTAAGAAAAATGTAAATGTAGGAATTGCAATAATTATGATCAATGAACCAACAAGTGTCCGCTAACACCATTGGAAAAATCCTTATAAAAGTGATGTTGTGAATTGTGGGGACTCGTTGAGATAATTTAATTTCTGGTGAATTCAAGTCCCATAGTTTTATAGAAACTTTGGGCTGGTGATGTAGTATTAGCTATTATGGTTTGCATAGAAAGCGCATGGATTTAACGCATCAGGGGGATAACTCGAAAAAGAGGCGACGGTCGTAAATTAAAGGATCTTTTTTCTCACTTTCTGTAATATTTTCTATCTTAATATTTACTAAATTGTTGTACATCTTTCTTGAACAGCTCAGTTTAATTCTCTTTTCTTGTCCCTCTTCAAGTTCTAACAATTACTTACAAGGTAGATAAAAAAAAAAGATAACAGACTAAATAATAATATATGTATTTTACCTATTAGTAGTGTTAGAATAAATTTTTAAAAAAAAAAGATAAAAAAAAAAGGATGTTTGTGAAGACGATTTAAATAATGTTGAAACAAAAAATAGTGGACGAATTGTAACACTAGATCCCTTACCACTCAAAATACATGCACGACACAGGAACAGGACGATGGGCCAACATCTAGTATGTCGCTTATAGGATAAGCATTAGCTAAATTCCTTTTCCACAAAAAAAAAAAAAAAAAAAAAAAAGAGAATCCCTCAATTGCTTGAGATCTATATACACGATCCGATACTGCAGAGGAATAGAATATTCTCTCCTTGAAAAACAGACTATGAAGGCGATTTGGGAGTACTTTGAAGGTGAAGTACCAAAAATAAATATATAAAAGAAGTTAGTGTCGTTGGAATCTGCTATCGAACTAAAGATGCCCCGTGTGAGAAATTCGTTGTACTTACTGGATTTGGTCTTTTTTTTTCCGAAAGCTTAATCGAATATTGATTGCTTGGGAGAAAGATATTAGTAAAATAATGAGGAATCCTATACATGTATAAAAAGCATTTTGCAGCTGTTTTTTTTTTTTTTTGGAAAAACTTCATCTGATGACATCTGAAAAGATAAATATGGAAGAGAAAAAGTATAATACAAATGATTAAGCGCTGGGTACAGTTTGATCATGCGTGCATTGGTATGTTATGTTGATAATACCCTTTTTAAATGTGGGCGAGGAAGACTGGTCGGGACATGGTAGAAGAGCCATAATTAATCAATACAAATAGGGGAAAAGACATTAAGATGGAGGGAAATGTTATTATGACAAAAGAGTGGGGAAAATGTCTTTTGAGAACTTGCAGGAAGAGCTAGATGGAAAGAATGGGAATTGTCTTTCAATGAGGAATGCAAAGAACTCTAATTAGCGAGAGAGTTGTGTTTGAAAGGGTTTTCATGCCATTCAACAGAGTAATGGAGCTTTGATTAGTCGTTTCAAAAAATGGCACTCTTGGCAAGAACTCTTGTTGGATCCTTGCTCTGCAAGTAACTGATGAGGATTGCAACGGATGTGAAGAGTATGGTTTATTGAAAACACTAATTAATAGATCTTTAACCAACGATGAATAGATAATGGATGAGTAATGATTGTCATTCCGTTACAAGAAACACTGCAATACTCTTGAGCTTCCTGACAATCATGGGGCGCACTTGGATATTAAAAAATGTTGGCTCATGGGGTTGGGTTTCATGCTGCTAAGAATCACCACCCCCCACCAACCTTCGGGAATTAGCCTCACACTTCCAACCTCTCGCTGCCCACCTCAACAATTACAACTTCTGCTACTAGCCCCGCATCCCCTACACAACCCATTTCCTCTTCAGTAGCTCCCCAACCAGTCTCTCCCCGTGTCATTGTTACCCGTTCCAAAATTAGCATCCATAAACCAGTTCACAAACTTAATCTCTCGGTTAAGCTCCAACCCACCACCATCACTCAAGCTTTGAAGGAACCCAAGTAGAGACAGGCTATGTTTGAGGAGTTTGATGCTCTCCTTCGAAATGGAACTTGGCAACTCGTCCCCTCCCGTCCCTGATCACAATGTGGTTGGCTGCAAATGGGTTTTTCGCACTAAATATAGACCTGATGGTTCAGTGGACAGGTACAAAGCTCGGTTGGTCGCCAAAGGCTTTCACCAACGTCCGGGTGTTGACTACTCCGAAACCTTCAGTCCTGTCATTAAGCCTACTACCGTTCGTCTAGTCCTTAGTCTTGCGGTTAGTCAAGGTTGGTTACTCAAACAACTTGATGTCAACAATGCCTTCCTTCAAGGCAGTCTCACTGAGGATGTGTTCATGTCCCAACCTCCAGGGTCGTTGATCGTGATCATCCTTATCACGTTTGTAAGCTGCGCAAGGCCATTTATGGTCTCAAACAGGCACCCCGTGCCTGGTGTCACAAGCTGCGCACATTTCTTCTGTCCTCTGGCTTTACTAACTCTGCAGCCGACCCCTCATTGTTCATCTTCTCCAGTCACGGCATTGTCCTTTATCTCCTGGTCTATGTTGACGACATCATTATCACCGGCGACAACTCTCAGGCTGTGCAAACCTTAATTGAGCAGCTGTCTCATCGGTTCTCCCTCAAGGACCTTGGTCCCTTGTCATACTCATGGTTCGAAGTCTCGGCCGAGACCGAGACGACTCGGCCGAGTCGTCACCGTCTCGGCCCCTACCGATACGATACCGTGACGAAACGATACCGAGATACTTGACTCGCCGAGAAATCGGCCGAGACGTCACCGCGACGGATTGACTCGGCCGAGTCACACCGAGTCACTCCGAGTTATCCCGAGTCAAAACGAGAAATCGGCCGAGTTACACCGCGACGGATTGACTCGGCCATTTCTTTTGCTATTTTTTATTATTTTTGTTTAGCATACTTTTTTTATATTATTAACAATTTTTAAAATATTAAATACTTTAAAATTTGCGTCTCACCGAGACCGCGACCGATATGCCGAGACCGATGTGGAACGTTCTGGGCCGCGACCGCGACCGGGACCGCAACTTTGAACCATGGTCATACTTCCTTGGTGTTGAAGTTCTGTCTTACTCAGGTGGTCTCTTCCTCAGTCAACGCAAATATATTGCTGATCTCCTTCATCGCACCAAGATGACTGAAGCAAAGCCTGCCTCTACGCCTTTGGCAACACATCCGCCTCTCACTCTACACTCTGGAACCATTCTATCTGATCCCACTGAGTATCACAGGGTCGTTGGTAGTCTTCAGTATCTCTCCCTCACTCAACCTGACATCGCTTATACGATGAACAAGCTCTCTCAATTTCTGCACCGCCTGACAACTGATCATTGGACTGCCCTCAAACGCCTTCTTCGGTATTTATGTGGCACCTTGGACCACGGCATCACCCTTCGTTGTACCTCCCCTTTGGCATTACATGGCTTCTCTGATGCTGATTGGGCGTGTAACAAAGATGACTTCACCTCTACAAGTGCCTACGTTATTTATTTCGGTCATAATCCTATCTCTTGGAGCTCCAAGAAACAACGGGCTGTGGCTCGCTCCTCCACTGAGGCAGAATATCGATCAGTGGCCTCCGTTGCTGCTGAACTTCGTTGGATTTGCTCTCTTCTTAGCGAGCACGGTGTCACTCTTCCGTATCAACCAGTCATTTATTGTGATAATATTGGTCCCACGACTCTATGCTCCAATCCGGTCTTTCACTCGCACATGAAACATGTGGCCATTGACTATCATTTCATTCGAGACCAAGTTCAAAATGGTCTGCTACGTGTGTCCCACGTATCTGCCTCTGATCAACTCGCTGATGTTCTCACCAAACCTCTTGCTCGCTGTCAATTTGATTCCATGAAACTCAAGACAGGACTTGCTTCACCGCCGTCCATCTTGCGGGGGCATAATAAGAATCCTCATCCTCCACCAACTGATACTAGATAGAAGGTAGAACTCTAGCTGTTGATTACATATAGAACTCTGTCTAGTGTAGGTTCCTATTTCTGGTGTAACTTTCCCACCTTTGTGCTGCTATACGTGTATATATTAGGCTACTATGAATGAGACAATATACAAAAATTGCTCCAGTCAATGCCTCTCTGTTTCGACTTCTTCACATGCTTTCTTCAGGCGTTGGGTCGGGTAGTTCTATTTCCACTGTCCGTTTCTGTGCTTTTTTTTTTTTTGCTTCAGTTGGTTCAATAGGTATCGTGGATTCTTTTCTACAATTTGCTCTTATTAGTTAGGCTATGAATTTGAATATTTTGTGATGCAATAGATTGTTTTTGTGCCTTTTTACATCTGTTAAATGTGTTCTTAAACTTTGATTCCTATGATTGTTGGTGGTTGAAGGGTGAGAAAAAGTTATCTGCTTTACAGAACTTTTTGTACTCAAGGTAAAGTCTCAATCTTCATTCTCAATTAGTACATGTTTATTGTGGAGAGTTAATTGGACGTGAATTAATGTTTGTAAAATTTCTGAATATTTTTTACATGGAACAAATAGTTTCTATTTTGTTGGGATTAAAGATTTGTTGAGTAGTTTATCAGCACCTTTTGTTTTTGAATTTATTGGAATGCTTGTCCGTCTATTAGTTGCGTGTTTTATAAAAATTTTGTTCATTAGATTAGCACAACCTTTGCTTCGATTAGTATGACTTATGGAACTCGGGAAATGACTATGGTAAATAAGAGATGTGTAGTGAAACATGTTTTAGCTGCGATAAGGGGAAATATAATTAAACATGCACTAATTAACAAAAACACATCAAACATTCCTAAATATCTAAGCGTATGATAGTTTTATGGCTAGGGGCTCCTGTTTGTTGATTACTTTAGGAGAAATAATTTACAATCTGAAATAGTTCAATCTTAGAACAAAGGATTTACAATTAGTTGTTTGCTTTTGTTTCTAATCATTACAATTGCAAGGATGAAAGTGATTCAATTTTTTTTTGACAAATGTTTTCACAGTAAATTTTGTAAAAATTCCGATTAACTTATGATTATGTGAGTAAATGACCATTTGGTTACTTTTACATTTCTCCCCTTAAACAAATTAGTGTATTTGATTCTATTTCTGCATTTAAAAATCACTATACTTTCTCATTTTCTTACCTATATTTCATAATCTCACGATACTTAACAATTATAATACAAGTACTCACTCCTGCGTATTGCGCAGGCTTCTCCCCTGGTCTTTATGATTGGATTTGCTTTGCTCTTTGCAAATTGCAATTTATTAACGACCTAAAATTTTGGAGGGAATAAATTTTGTATTCCTAAGAGTGAAAGGTCATTGGCCAGAATAAATTGGGGATAACTAACTAATGAAATTCTTAATTTCTTCTTGTTCTTTTTTTTTATTTTTATCTTTTTTGGATTCAAGAGAAATTTTAAATCTTTAAAAAAAAGAGAGAAAAAAGAAGAGACTTGAGAGACAAACGCCTCGTACAACTGCATTCATTTCATCAACTGAAAATATAGAACCCATTTGGTCAAAGGGTTCAAGGAAGAAAGTTGGGCCTGTTACCACGCTCCAGTCCTCCTCTAAGACGGTCGGACCAAGCAAACATACAAGACCTCGGACCAGGGCGTGGGTGGATCATTGCACAGAAATTCTGGGCCTAGCAACTCGCAAGTGAAGTTGAGATGGTGCTCACTTTGTGTGTGTGCTGTGTGTTTTTTTTCCCCTTTTAAATTGTCCCTTCACTCTACAATTTTTTTCCCCTTATCCTTAGATCTAAGGCCTATGAAGTATGAACTGCTCTACTACTGCAATATCATTAGAGTAAAAAAAAAACATTGAGTTAATCATATATACACTGATTGATAGTGTATACACTATTAGATATATAACACATATGTAAGATTTGAATTTTAAATTCAAATTCAGATTAATTATCATATATTTAATGATAATAGTGTACATACTGTAAGTGTATTAATCCAAAAGGTTTTAATACAATTAATGATGGGATTTATAATTATCACGTCCCCTACCACCCCCCTCTCCCAACTTGAACCCAAAGGAAAGAAACCATAAGAGAGAGAGAGATATATATATATATATATATATTTGTTTAAATGGGAGAAGTAGAACTCGAGACCTTTAATCATACTCCCTTCCTCGAACTACCCAACTCATTTCTCCCCTAACCATAAGAATATTTCAACTCTAGATTTGTCCTTTAGAAAAAAAAAAAAAAGGCCATAAATTTGTAGTCGAAGAATTAAATTGACTAAAAATAAAGTTAAAGGACTATTTTGTCGTTAGCAAAACGGTCGAGAAAGGACTCAGGTCATTTGCTGTTTAGCTAAAGATGGAACATTAACATTCATCTACTACACAAATTGATGATCCGTCCAAAGTCTAGTTTACTTTTCGAGTCATTTCCATCTCAAAATCATTTACAATTCCATCAACAAAAAAAATAAATAAATAAAGAAACAAAAAATCACTATATATTTATAACACTTGAACGAATCAAAGCTTCTATTCAAAGACCAAACAAATCATAAAGGACCGTGGTCCAGGTGAACATAAATTCTAGGCCTCTCAAGTGAAGTTCAGATGGCTTTTGTTATTGATTTTGTCTGATGAAGATGAGGCCAAATGATGTATAATGGAATAATAAGCAACTGGAATTAGGCAGCTTCTTCCTTCTTCTTCCCGAGCAGCCTAAACATTTGAACAATTCCAGGTTCTATACACAAAAAATCTGAATTCCCTGCTCAGAAAAAGTCATACTTGTTCTTCTGGAGAACCTGGACGTGGTGAAGGTGCTGGCATTGCAATGAAACTCGGGGTCTGGTCTCCAGCCATGATCACAACAATCTGCTCAGCACGAGCCTCATCTGCATTACTCACCGGCAATTGCTCCTGAGGCTTCTCTTCTGCTTGACGATTATCATCGTTCGACAAATTACTCGACAGAAATCGTCTAGAGCAGCATACAATCATCAAAGAAAACACCATAAAATTGAAGAAAATCAGCCCACCAAAAGCAAAATAAGATGCACTTATACTCCACCCTTCCATGAACCCTCTACAAGGATAGCAGTCTAGGATCGATATTTGTAGAACCAAACCAATTTTCTTCCTCTTTCTTGGTTGAAGCACTAGGATTCTAAGTTGTTGTTTATATATACAGCATTGAAAACATTGAAATATGCCTAGAACAAGTCTGGTTCTAAATGGGAAATGAAGCATTGATAAATCTTGGGTCAAATTGACATTCCAAAAGTTGTCAATTTAGATGCAACAGTTGAATTATCACTCTCGAAAGTGGCCGTATCTTTTGACTCCATGAGTAACATTATTGTATATCTTGTTCCGTTGTTTGTTGTCATTCGTGTGTTGAAGAGGCTAGAAGGCTCTGGCAGTCCAGCAATACCAATATACTGCCGTGTGAAAATAGCATTCTCTGCCTAATGGATAAGGACCATAAAAGGTTGGAAATGAAAGTTTAAACTCCACTTACCATCCATAGTTGTTGGTGAACTAACAAATGTTTCATTTGTTTAAGCTACAATTTGACCAACTTTTACATCACTTATATGTGCAGCTCGAAGAGAGAAGAGGAAGACTAAATTCATTTGAGTTTTTGTTTGAGCAATATCTACCGGCAAATGTAGAATATATTTAAAAATTTTTGCCAACATAAACATTTAACACGTTCTGCGTTCTAATTGAAAATAAAAAATATGTTTATCTTATATACACTGATAGTATATATACTACTCACTCACCGGTATAAATGCATGCCACCTAATTTTAATTTACTCAAGAAAATAGTTGTTGAACAATTTTGGGGTCTCTGCGTATTTTCGAGTAAAGTGCCTAGGATTAGGAGTTAGTCGTATATATGTAAAACTGATGGAGGCTAATGTTAATCAAATTGGTAAGAATTGTCTTATTCTATATTAATTAGTGTATATTTTTGATGAAGTTATTAGCGCTAGTCAATGATCTGTGATTAATTGATTATTGAATCATGAATGTTTCCCATTACGTTCCAAGATTTCATCTACCTAAACAAATGGCCAAGCCATCCAAATAATCAATCATCTATCCAATCACTAAGAAAACAAGAGGGGAATGCTTGATTTGACTAGCGAAGGCCGTTGGCCGTGTGGTGTCAATTCATGCTAACAAGTGAAAAGAGGAATTGTCCTTCCTTTTTGGCTTTTCTAATTAGCCCTTTATTTTTGTTTGGGGTAAGAAGATTCCTAGTAGACCAGTCCACTTTTTAAATCCCCAAGTGCACGACCAAACTTAACAGAGGAAGTGACAGCTTTGAATTCTGAACTTCATCGAGTCTTCTTCCCCGAAATTTACAATCACCTTTTTCTAGAATTTCATGGTTAGATTCATTTTTCTTTTCAATTTTGCTATTCGAAGTACTTTGACATCCACCCCATACAGGAGACAAATGATTTTACTCATTCAGCATCAATATGCTAATGCATTACTAATTGTTAAAGCTAGCATTAATCGTTCTTAATCGACTATGTCTTGCTTCAGTCTTGAACCCAGAATGATCATCCTCTTTAACTATTCATAACTTAATCAGGCACTTGAGGAGGCTGGATCAGAAAATTAAGATTGATCTTCTAGAAAATTTTCCAAGCTACAAAACTTGAACATAAAGTCAGATAGTAACTTACAATCACTTTTTCAAACTCATAAACTGATTGCCTATACATATTCTGTCTGATACACTGTGCAAAGTCAGCCCGCCAAGTTTGATTTTTCCCAGTCTGAAGAAAGGAAATCTAGCCTCTTATAAGCCCATTAATTCATCATTACCATTCTTGAAAACACTCGCGTTGAAGAAATTCTCTCGGAGCATACTTTGTATTTTAGATGGGATTCTTCTCTGGAAAAGGTGTTCACATTGGTTGGGATGAGGAGTCCTATCCACAATACCAAGATCTTATTGCCCTTCCCTTTTTCACTGTTTCCTTCCTGTTACTTCGCTTAATTCTTGATAGATTTATCTTTGAGGTATACTTTTTAGATTTATTTTCTCCATTTCCTATTTCGTTTGAATTTTTCCTGAGCTGGGAACACTGCACACAATAATTTTTACATTCTTGTTTATTCAAATTGTTTGCTTTATGCAGAAATTAGCAACGCGCCTAATCTTCGGAAAGGATCATGCTAAGTTGAAGACAAGTTTGAGGAGAAAGAAAATTACAAAGTTCAAAGAGTGTGCCTGGAAAACATTTTATGGTATATCTGCAGAGTTTCTGGCAATTCTTGTTACTTATAATGAGCCCTGGTTTAGCAACACCAGATATTTCTGGATAGGTCCTGGAGATCAGGTCTGGCCAGATCAGAAAATGAAGTAAGCTTCTTTGATTCATAATATGCTGGATTTAAAGCTTGTAACTCTTGAATTTGCAGTTATGTACAGTATATTTGATTTTATTAATGCTGACCAGGTTTAAGCTGAAGCTTCTGTACATGTACTCTGGAGGTTTTTACATTTATGCCATAGTTGCCTTGCTCTTCTGGGATACGAAACGCTCTGATTTTTGGGCGTCAATGATTCATCATGTAGCATCAGTACTATTGATTGCAGTGTCCTATATATTCAGGTATGGAACTTAGTAGCCCAAAATTATTGCGAGGTCATATGGTGCTTTCAGACTGTATTCTTCTAACTGGCTGGTTGCCATTTCTTGAGCTGCAATCGCAAATGCTCAAGCAACATGGATCATATGTCTAAACACCGAACTATGAAAATGTAAATGTGCAGCATATCCAGGCACATTTATTAGGCACTTGCATGGTTTCTAAAATCTCATGCATTAGATATTCAGAGTCGTCAGAGTCTGGCTGCATCAGGACTCGGTGCTTAAACACCTCTTGTTCTTAGCAGAAACTCCATTACAAGATATTAACCAACATTTTCAGTTCCTGCACTTTAAAAAGTGCGAAGAAAATTCACTGTTAGTCTTAGATTACTCGTCTTGATCCTAAGCTATGTTCAGAGTGCTCATTCTGTTTCTGTTGCAGGTTTGGTCGCGTTGGATCAGTTGTTTTGGCACTCCATGAAGCAAGTGATGTATTTCTTGAAACTGCCAAGATGTCCAAATATAGTGGTTATGATCGGCTTGCTAACACTTTGTTCCCCATTTTCGCACTTTCTTGGCTAATTTTCCGGCTTATTCTTTTTCCCTTCTGGGTCCTGAGGAGCACCAGGTGAGTTCCGGTTCTGCATGATGGTTTATCCTACTAAAGTACGTATTTCTTTCCGTCTAAAAACGAGTTGTGTTTGTTGCTGTTTAAGCACAGCTATGAAATACTTTACATCTTGGACGGTATTAACAACACTGAGGGAACTGTCCTTTACTACTTCTTCAACTCTCTGCTTTTCTGCTTGCTTGCTCTGCACTGGTACTGGGGTAAACTAGCGCTCAAGATGGCCGTAGAACAAATCAAATCAAAAGGGCAAGTTAGTGACGATGTGAGATCTGGTAAGTGCAGACGTACAAGTTAGAGAGTCAATGATGGATCAAATAGAATTTTTAACTCAAGTTTCTAGATTGGAACTGGAAGTTTTATCTCCTGTGTGTTTCATCTGTAGATTCTGAAGGGGAGGAGGAACATCAAGACTAATGATGATTCACTGACCAGGCGCAGGCATGATATCCACTTGAGGAAAGGTATTGCTTTTGTTAGCAATTCCAGTTAACAATTCTTTAGTTGCATCACTAAGTCAAAAATCATTCTTACCTTCCTCTCTGCCTGCAGATACTTCAGAAGAATATATGTGAGGCAATATTGTGCTGTTGTCATTTGGTCAAATGCAAATGCAAAGAAGAAGGCTTTTGAATAGATCAATGTCCTAGGCTCAATCACGAGCATCATTATACTGTTGAATGGATGTAACATTGTTTCTAATGCACCAAAAGAAAGTAATTACATAATAGTCATAGCTATGCCCATAAGCACGTTCACAGAGAGAAGAGGGGGAAAATTTTTGAGTAAAATTTTGGTATCATTACGGCATCAAACTTGACTGATGTATTCAATTCCTATTACACCAACGACAAGATGGAGATAAAAAACAAAAAAATTGCCAAGAGCTCTCCTAAATGTGAAATGAGAACTGAGAACTTGCTAAATCTTCTTATCACAAACTAACCATAATAGTGAAAGATTGATAAGAACTAACTTTCATTACCCACATGCCAAAATATAACAAGATAGATAAAGCACCTGTATAATTAAACCAACATTTTTCTAGTTCCCATTTCTTCACTTAGAGAACTTTGCGATCAACTTATCAACATGAATGATGATATCATCGATTCGTGGCCGTACTGTAGGTTGTGGCTGAAGCATCCATGTCACGAATTGGTGAAGGGCTTCAGGATACGGAGGATTAGGCCCAGCTGGCCACTTTATTTGTGCATTTACAATAGCCAACTGTAAACTCCCACCAGATTCTCCAAGTGCATACTCAAATGGAGATACGCCATACCTGGAGAAGCAGCCAAGAATGAAGAAATTTAATGACCATCATGGGAAAAGGTCTCCAAATATCTCATCCATGTAATCCATACTAGTAATAGGTTAATGACTTTATTTGTTGACAATGAGTTTGACATCGACGCCTACTCACTGACAGATACAAGTTCGACGTTATCATTTTTTAGCTGTTTACAAGCATAAAAGTGACGATAACATGCAACAATATCTATGTTTAGAGTTAAAAATGAAACACCAGATACAACAATAAATGTAATTTGATTTATCAATCAAAGCCCCTTTCATCACAATTAATTGCGAGGTGGCTAGGCAGAAAAAGCAAGTGGCAACATAGAAAACTTTGCAAAAATTAAAAGCATTCAACTTCAAGGAAAAAGAAAGGCATCAAGTATGATCACTGGATGTGAAGGAGACTGTTTTATATACCCAAGAATCTGCTCCATCAGCATTAGAAACTATTTCAATTGAACAAGAATTCTATTTCATAAATTGTATATTAATCACAATCCAAAAGAAAAATAGTTAGAAGCCTCACATTATTGCATATAAAGTGCATCCCAGTGACCAGATATCAGTTCTTTCATCTATATCTGCATGGCTGGGACAATCCCACAATTCAGGAGCACGGTAAGGGGCTGAACAGTGCTCAGATGCCCATTCCTGCACAACCAACAACAGAAACTAACTAAAATAAGTAGGAGATACAACAAACTTTGCTGAAAACTGCACATTTGAATAGATCATAAACACAGGCAATGTCAAAGTACTAGCATCAGTTGGGAAAGTTTGCTTGAGTAACAAATATAGAGTGATTCAATGAACAACATATGATTATAAACAAAGAAAAATATTCCAAGGACCTGTAATTGAAGGGCCTCAGAACGAGATCGAATCTGCTTCCTGGCAGGACGAGCACTTCCAAAATCCATCAGGATTGCAAGAGGTGCTTGCCCTTTTCTATGTGTCAGAAGTACATTGCCAGCTTTAACATCATTATGTGCATATGGAGGTTCAAAATTGTGCATATGCTTCAATCCTGCACAAAGCTGCAGAACAACTATCTTTTCAGAAAAGCACTTATTGCAGATAAATTCAGTCTTAGTAAAAGCACTGAATTCTCAATTCAGGTGCTAGAATGAAAAATAAATATATCCAAAACAAAATTGATCTTCCTACATCCTTTAATCCTTTTCAAGTTTTGGAAAGACCAAGACATACTAAACAGAATAATGAACCCAGGTATGCAAGACTATGTTATTACTAAAGAAACATTTTTTCAGAAAATTTCAGTGCAGTACATGCTAATGGACAACAAACTAATGAACAAGATATGCAATCTTTTGCACATTTTTCATTTTCACTCACCTGATGGAAGATTTGAAGAACATCTGAGGTAGAGAAGAACTCCTTCTTAGCCTTCATAGTCTTGGAGTTGTCCATCAAAGTCCCATCCAAATGGACTGGAAACAACAAATAAGCTTCATGCTTCCAAGACTGATCTTGTGTGGGGGCCTACCATACAGAATTTAGTGTCAAAAATATACGAGTCAGTGAAAATAAAAACATCTAGTGTATCAAATAAAAATCTGCAAAGACTGGTGGTGAATGGGCAGAATGGTGTAGTATATCTAACAATGCAGCAATTAAGGTATAAAATTCATTGAAAGGAAAGCAACAAATAAAGGGAAAATAAGACCAAAACCATAGAAGGCTTAATCGCATATGAAAATGAATGAAAATCATGAGATAAACAGTCTGCACCTGTTATTCATGGCTTGTCACTTCTATACTGCTTATTCCATGAAAATTACCACCACACAATTTAAACTCTCTCTCAAACTGCCAGTAGTGAGCACAGCTTCCTTCATTCAATTGAGGGTGATGCTATGCACATATACAACGCCAGAAGATTTATGACGAAAAGACTTAGAGACAATATCTTGACCGCCTTGACTTTGAACATCTATTCATAAACCAATGCTATGAATGACTTTCAAAATTGTTTTCCTTAAAGGGAACACCTCATCCTACTTCGTGGACAAATAATCTTACTTCACAAGGAATTAACATCAATAAAAGTTAGACATGGAGATAACAACCAAGTTTTACAAGATATTACCTTGATTGCAATGATAGCATGATCAAGGAGAGGAAGCAGATTGGGATGGCTGAACAGGGATGAAACTCGGATCTCCTCTCTCACCAACTCCAGCTGTTCAGTATTCTGAATGAGAACTTTCTTCATTGCATAAGTTCCATCCTCTACACATACAAAGTTAACATGACAGAGTAACAATTAGAATGGTTTCTATAGCTATATTTCTTTCTTTTCATACAGGGCCAGCCCTAAATTGCTAATAGCTCAGATCAGAAACATAAAAATGCCAAGGCTAGAGTACACAAGTATCAATTTCCCATCATAACCAAACTCCATAGAAATATTAGAACAACCATGTTATTGAATTAAAAAAAAAATTGTGGAGCTATTGAATTCAAAAATTATGAGAAGGATCAAGCATTCTTACTGGAATCTAATTAGTATTGAAAGTTTATAGAGATTGATGAATCTGATTTTTGATAGAGTTATCTTTTCCATTGGAAAGTGAGAACAGATGCTCAGTTATAATTGATGATGGTATGCTACAACATCTACTCGCATAGTGCAATAACAAATGATAGAGAAAACCAGCTAAACAAATCAATCCACCGGGAAATTCAGAACTGAATCCATGCCAACTGCACAGGTCCCTTATAACTATCAACTCAAGAACC
This sequence comes from Coffea eugenioides, assembly GCF_003713205.1. Lineage (NCBI taxonomy): Eukaryota > Viridiplantae > Streptophyta > Magnoliopsida > Gentianales > Rubiaceae > Coffea > Coffea eugenioides. Next base: position 6,673,721 of record NC_040038.1, on the reverse strand, counting down.
TGAGAATGAAAACTAGACACAACTACTACATGTCCAATGCCGCCAGTAAAAATGTGAGCTTTTTTTATTAGCTCAGACGTCATCAATTAAATAAAGAAATAGAAAAGGTCGCAGGATCAGACAAGTCAATGGAATATACCATTCCATCACCAAGTAACCAGATAAACAGCAACCATCAGATCAAAGATTCAAAATTGATAAAAGGAGAGCAAATTATCCAGCAATCTCTGCGCTGAGTAACCAAGGACATTGAACTTGACGAGAGGTGCCATGCTTGAATTCCCCACCACAGTTGTATCAAAATATTCAATCAAAATCATTTCTTTTTCTAAATTCTCTCACTTGTAAGGCCGTCATACCAGAGCCAAAAGGGTAAAATCCAAAATTCAAACCAAACCGATCAAAGAATCCCATTTTGCACCAATGGAAGCATAAACCAATTTTCAGATCAAACGCAAGAAACTAAAAAGGAAACTTAAAAACAAAAAATGACCCACATGGGGAAAAAATATAAAGATCCCAACTTTACAATCAATCTCAAAAAATTCAACCAAAATCAAGTGGAAGAAATCACTTAATACCAGATAAATGAGAAGAATTCTTGAACTTTTTGGAGAGGCCAGCATTGGAGGAGGGGTCAGAAGAAGGGATTTCTTTGACAAGATATACATAAGCAAAGCCACCTTCACCTAGCTGCCTGATGACCCTGAACCGGTTTTCATTGATCCAAACATCTCCCCCACCATTAACGGCGTCGTAGAGGGCATTCAGACCAGAAAAAGAGCATCCCATCTCTCTCTCTCTCTCTGTTTCCGGCTTCCCCTTGTACGAGGGAATTGCAGAAGGCTCCTCCTCCTCTCCTCCTCAGATCTCTAATTAATTCTGGTTCCTTAATGGGAGGCACTAGTCTTTCTCTCTCTGAAATCTCAATGCAGTCTTATGAGCTTGTAATAAGTCAGAAGTTAATGTAACATTTTTAATGACTACTTCAGTACTTTGCCCTTTTCATTTTTACCTTTTTTTTTCCTTTTGTTGATACTAAATATTTTTAGTAGTTTGTTTAGTTTTCTTTTTTTTTTTTTCCATTTTGTGGGTTGGGGATATTACTTTCTTTTTTTTTCAACTTTTTTTTTCTTATGTTTTTGTTTATTTTTTATTATGAGGTACTGTCACTTGTCCAATGGTTAAGTTCCAAGCAATATTTTAGGCCAGTGGTTTAAGAACGTGGGAGGAGAAAATTGCCTGAAAATTGATTGGTAACTAGCACAAGAAAACTTTTCGGTGGTACTGGGGGAAATTTGTGAAAACAATATTAGACCTCCAAAGGAAAATTTCTAATGACAAATGAGCCTTTTTTTTTTTGTGGTTTTTGGGCGGGGGGGGGGGGGGGGGGGTTAGGAAAGCAACTTCATCAATGGCCATCTAGATATTCGAGGCATTTAAGGGCAAGTTTTAGACTAGTGGCCTAATTTTACTCGAGTTAAACTCAAGCCTCAACTAATCCTACTACTTTTCTTTAGTCCCCAACTTACATTGGAAAAAGGAATAGAACAAGCAAAAATAGAAATCCAGCAGTTGAACATTAAATGCTGGAACACATCAAGCTGTTGTTCCCCTGGTGTCTACTGCTCCTTGCATGGCGACCTTAGGGCTGCAAACGAGTCGAATTTTAACCTAATCGAGCCGAATCTCGACATAATTTCATTGAATTCGAACTCGAATTCGAGCTCGACGAGCTGACAATTTCAAACTCGAGCTCGAAAAAAAAAATAATTATTTTATTTTTTAAAAAATAAATAAAATAATATTTTTTTCTTAATAAATAATAAAATATTAAGGATATATATGTAATTTTACTATTAAAATTTAAAAAAATAAAAAATATATATACTTAAAATAAAAAATAAAAAATATATATACTTAAAATAAAAAAAATAATATATATATATATATATATATATATATACTCGAGCTCGCAAGCTTGAGCTCGAGTTGGAGCTCGATTTCGACTCGAGCCAACTCGAACTCGAACTCGACTCGAGCTGCTCTCGTTTGCAGCCCTAGGCGTCCTGCTGTTGTCTTCTTCCTTCACTGGCTTTCATGCCATGTTTAATGCAGTCTCGAAATGCTAAATGAACTTGCAAAAAAACCTGGTCGCTGAGAATTAGTAGTTAAAGGCTTGAACTTTGAGCTAAAAAAGATTGAGAAATTGTTTTTGAAGGCTTGGCATATAATTAGATGCAAAATCCATCCCTCACTCAATTTTGTTCCTAGCTAAAAAAATGGTTTTGGTTAATATAGTTTTGTCGGCAGGTGCAGGTGTAGCCATTTTTGGCGCAAGAAGTACCGTCCTATGCTGTTACACTTAAAATAGTAACAATATGGAAAAGAAAAGGGAAATTTGCTGGCTTATGTTTTAGCAAAATTTTTTCTTGGTTTAGAATGTAAACTGTCTGGTGGAATGATTTACTTCCTCCATTGATCAAAGCTGTAATCTATGATTTGAATGAATGGCAATTATGTTTTACCCTAAAAAAAAAAGAAAAGAAAAGCAACAATCAAAATCATCCGTCCAATTGCAAGATTTTGTCACAATGTTGATCTCTAAACGTTGGGAACTGTAAGCACATGGGACTTCAAGAACTCGGTTCATTTGCTGATATGAATTAGTTTAGCCTCCTAACAAACATGAAAGTGAAGCAGAATTTATCCTGCCAAAGCAAAGTCAAGCCCTTTATCCTAAGATTTGAAAAGATCTTTCGAGTATGAAGTAAACATTGTCCAATGAAGTTTGGAAAAACAGGTCACAAATTCATTCTCCTTTGATACATGGAAAACAACCAACAATTTGCGCTTAAGTAGCTCCATCAAGCATAAGCAACCTGGAACTTGCATTTCTTGCAGCTTAATGGTACGAACTGTCTGAACTGTGCTTCAGTTTCACGGATTGCTTAGGGACAAGCTGGCTGCTGTTGGGTAATGCAGTGTATATTTCCACCTCCCAACACAATTTCTCTTGCACCTTCAATTCTTACAACCTGAATTAGTGGTCAAGGCTCAATGTTTGAAGCACGGACAATAGTTGAATTCGATTGGAAACATAGAAATGCATAGTAAAACTCAGGTAACAACCAGTATGGATGGCCAGTCTAACCAACCTTGTAATCTGGAAAAGCCGAAGACAGGACCCGAACAGCTTCATCATCCCATTTTTTGTCCCCAAACTGAGGGGTGATAATCGCTCCATTGGCGATGTAGAAATTCACATAAGAAGCAGCAAGTCTCGTACCAGGCAGTCTAGGCTTAGCGTCACCATCCTGTAATCCATACAGTTGGCCAATAGGCAAAAGGGTCATGTGAAAAGAATAAAATATAGGTGTTAACTTCAGTTTCACCAAGTAAATTCTGAATCTGGTTCCTCGTTAAGCTACTGAAACTATCAGCAACATGGAACTGGTTTGAATTTCCTTCCCGCATGATACATTATAAGTTAATTGAAGCCAACAAAAATGAAATTAAGATGTTAACATACTCCAAGAAAATAATCCCCCTAACATTTCTATAGTCTTCAATTGAATAATTATGAGCTGTTCTAAAATAAACAAGGATTACTATACCACACATACTTGGACCACACCAGCTGCCTCCTTGTCGGTCATATAGAGAGGCCCAGGCACATGAAGCTTGATAACTTGTAATTTTCTGCCGCTAGCATCAGTAGTACTGGTAAGAATGGAGAGGGCTTCGACAGATCGCTCATATTGAGGATCTGATTCACAATCTGTCCAAGACAATAAAACTACACCAGGCTTCACAAAGCAGCACATGTTGTCTATGTGACCATTGGTGTCCTCATCTCCTGCATCAAACAAAAATCTTCAACCCAGCCCAGCAACACGATTTTCATTATTTTAGTCAATGAATTTGATTCCGGTTCAAATTTCTGCAAGTCAGTTACTCAAAATTGGTAATTGTATCATAATTTTGGACTTTAGTCTGTCTTATGAGTTATGATAAGTAGTAGTAATAATAATAATAGTAAATGAATTGGGAAAATCTATTCAATTATAAGATCCAAATTCTGCGCCACCAATATTGCGTTTCTCTCCAATGATACTTGTAATCAAGAAAAGTAGATCAGCCCATTGTTATTACTCATAATCAAGAAAAGGGTACTGGGTGAATGTGTTGAAAAACTATTAACCACCACTTATAGTCCATAATTCATTAATCGTCCGAGACTTGACTTAAATGAAAACAAAGTCACACACCAACGGCATTAAATCTTTGAAACTTCAGCAATAACATAATACCAGGCTCTTTTTCTGGTACCCAAACCTCTGTTTCCTGAGAATTACAGTGCTTCATAAAACAGTTTTCTTCTGCTTTCTTACTAAGAATGGGTTGTCACGAGTATTAATAAGCTACCCTTGAGTTCAGGTTTCAAATCTATGCTAGCTGAAACAAAACCAAATCTGCTACAGGGGAACACTTCAGCATCCTCCAGACCCAAAGAGAACCTTGATGGGTATCAAAATTAGAAAGAAAACATAATTGTTGTGACACAAAAAAAATCCAAATTTCAGGATAAAGAATTTGTTATTAAGTAGTGATAACATCTGTGGTTCACCTCCCTAATTGTCTGCAATTATGTATATGAACATGAATCAGACATTATAAAACAATATGGATCAACATAATGAATTAAAGCCATAGTTCCCCATAGACAACACCGTTCAATTATGGAGCAGACAGAAGGAAGATAATGTTGGATGCGTGCTAAACAAACCATATAATCCACGAGGCAGCCAGATAATCTTTGTCACTCCAAGATATGCTTTCAGTACATCCTCTATCTGCTCCTTAGTTAGTTGAGGATTCCTGTTTTTGTTCAAAAGGCACTCTTCTGTTGTTAGGCAAGTTCCTGAAAAATCAAGTGAACACTAAATGATTTATCATGTGATTTTGGAAGTTTAACAACATACATTCAACTGAAACAATTGAGGGTACATTCCTAATTAATTGAACTCCAATCCAAAATAAAGTCCTAGATTTGATGGAAGGCCATCGTGTTCAAATTGACTTGGAGCAGACAGATGAAGTGAATGACCCTCCTTTTTGTGTAGCTAAATGGTGTTCTGAGATTGCAATAAGTCGCAAGAAAACATTCGACACTCATATCTATGCAGTAATACAACAGTTTACCTATATTTATCAAAAACTAACCCAACTTTTAAATGATTGAATCTGTCAAAAAATTTCTCCAATATGATATGGTGGCTCATCATATCCAACAGCCAAGGCTTCAAAGACAAAGTGAATTGCTGATGTCTCCATTTCAATGGTACTGTTTGGTAGACAGGCAACAATTCTCTTAAATGGCAGGATCTCTTGAAGCAAACTATACTTGTTTATTTTTCACACTTGAAGGACTCTGGAGACGTTTCTTGACAAATAGTAGTCAAACAGATCCATGCTGATGGATAAAAGCCAAAAATTGCAGGCCAATTAGACAAATGAAGGAGAAATGGAGTTATACATGCTATGGACATTACAACCTTATTCAAATCGAAATAAAGACTTTCCGAAATGAGTATTTCCGCAAAATCATACAAAAAGCTATATCTTACCCTCTCCATCTACATGAATGCTTCCTCCTTCAAGAATTATAGATTGAGGAAACCTGGGAAGCCTGTTGATTTCCAAAATCTTTCGATTGGAAAATAAAAAACCAAATGAATAGACAAATATGCATGCATTCAGCAAAGAAACACTGTATTGACCAGAGAAGCCACATCAAAGGAACTTCACCAACCTTCCTTGCTACAAGAAGGTCAAGGCTCCAATCTTTGTAACATCCATCATCAACACCTAGTAATAACAACACAACCATGTTAAAGAACTCCATTAGCCAACAGCAATAAAACTATTATACATTTAAGACACAGAAATATATGTTATAGCAAAGACATATGATAGGACCAGAGACAATTAAAGATCAAGACGTTTATAAATTATGTATAGCATGAACTTCAATTAAAGAAGGACATGCAAAGCACGATCTCTTAAAAACTCAGTCAGGCAAATCCCTGGATATGAAGAAATTTTGTGTAAAACAGAGAGTTTCACCATATGGTAAAACCTATTGTCGGAAGCCCAGAAGGTTGATAATCTCTAAGCAGGAACACCGAATTTGATCAGAAAAAAGTAAGACAACTTAGAAAACCTGTTATGCAGGTAATCCTTATGTATCAATACAAATATTGATAACTGCTTTACAACACTAATTACTTCATCAGCCTAGATAGACCAAAAGAAAGTGCCAGCCATCTTACCACCCCAGCTGTTGAAATTCCAGTCAATCCCTGCAATTTTGTGCTGTTTTATTGAACTTGAATCTCTCTTTCTCACTACAAACTTCACAAATGAAAGTCAAGGTCAATGGCAGCCTACAAATATCGTATACCAAAAACAAGACCAATCAACTCTAAAGGGGTAAAGAAGAAGCTCACAGTTGGACCAGTATCACGAAACCAAGAATCATTCATACTCATCTCGACAACCCTGATGTTTTCTGGCATCTGACTGCGTGCATTTGCCCACTATAAAGAAAAATAGCTTATATTAAGGGCAAATTGCAACAAAAACTATCGAATTCATAAGTTACATCTCCTAAAAAGATTTACCAACCTGGCCAGCAGCAGCACAGACAGTAACAGGTTCAAATTTCGAGATTGCAGATGCCACTCTTGCAAATACACGCTGAGCATGCACCGCATTGTCTCGCCAGTTATCTGGACGCTCCTGCATGTCACCGATGAAGCTTAAGAATTCTTGCAAAGGAGGCATAAAACATGGATTATCTTTGATAAAAGCATTAAGGTACAAAGAGAAAGGATAATGATCTAAAATTTAATATGCGAAATAAAAAATACAGCGAAATCACCACAATTATAAAATGAAATCCAACAGCACATTTAATTTATTTTGGTGAACAAATTTAGATAGCCCTATTAAGCTTTCATAAAGTTTGAAACTGTATCTACTGGAGAAGTGTAGAGCCCCATGGCAAAGTTAACTACTATCTTGCAGCATGTGATCCCATGTCGATTTTCATTTACCATCTGAAAATCTAAATTTTCCTAAGCTTTTAAACCACTAAATCTCCACCTGACAGGAATCTAGATGCCAATTTTGGTCCAACCCCACCGTTGGACGTAGTATAGCTGTGAGGGATGCGAGTCCAACCCCACCTGACAGGAATCCAGATTCAATAAAAATGTTTCCTCCAACCCCAAGAACTAGAACTTCAACACGCATCCAACTCATTATTTAAATCAGAAATTTTGGGATAGTATCTTTCTTCTGCAAACAAAACCCGAAACCGACAATCCAACAATCATCCAAGCTCATCCAGTCAGAACCACATCAAGATATCCAAATTGAACTACTAGGCATCAAAAACCACAGTTAGTAGTAAAAGTTACGAAGACCCTTTATCAGATAATTCATCCAGATGCGACAACCGCGGAACCATTAAAATATAAAGGACAAAGTTCGAAACTTTGCTATAAATAATAATTAAAAAAAAGGACTCGAATGTCGGCAGCTTAGTAAAAGACGGAAGAGAAAATAAACAGTTACATTTACTGCCAACCATTCCAGCACTCGTATGAGTTTCCACTCTGCAGCATGTAAAATCCATGTTGAGAGGGTGTTTCCTTCAAATCCATCTGATTCTTGAATCTGCTCTTTCAATTTAAAGCAACTACAATTTGTTACAATTTGTTGAGAGCTTGATTATTTTCTTTTTTGAGGAAAAATTAATGAAATAGTGGTGGATGAATTTTAATGGTTGGCTAGTGATGTCAACGGATGAGTCAACGTACAAGCTCACGAGATACTACTATAACAGCTGTCATTATAAGACATTTAAGTATATACCTACCTCCCTTGAGCTTTGGCCAAACTACCAAACAAACCCCGAGGTCTAGTCAAATAACAAACAAACCCCTTTTACTTAACGTCTGTTAAACATCATCCTGTACGGAAGCAAGGTAACCGGTATCAACTACAATAATATGCCCTTTTTTTTTTTTTAATCCCATGGGGAAAGAATTTGACCATATCCGTTTTTTACTTCTAAGAAAACCATTTAATTCTTTTTACTTTATTTTAATGCTCTTCCTCGCTGGCATTTTAAAGTATCAGCCATGGATGGGAGGAGCAGTGCCCTGCCACAGCCGCCACCTCCACCTCCACCTCCGGCTATCACCACAAATGGCGAAATCTTGCCAAAGTTATAGGATCAGTTCAGTTTTTAAAGTAGGTCATGATTTGAACCTCAAATTTGGCAAAAAACTAATTGAGTTGGCCACATATAGAGGTGGAATCAAATTCAAGTTGTGGGGCTCTCTTCTTGCCTTCACTCCTACATTCAAATCCTCAGAATTTAACAAATGCTTCAAGACGGGGAAAATTAGTGCCCACCTCAAAAAAAAAAAAACCGGCATTTAAATTAGAAGGAGACGTCAATGATTCTCTAATCAAGAGCCAAATACCCAAAGCCTCAAAACTCACTTCATTTTGAAAACCCATTTTCCTTTCAGACCATAATTCCTAAACTAGAATTGTTATAGGGCATATAACATTAAAAAAAAAATGACCCTAAACTAGAATTTGGACCTTGATCCGAAGAAAGATCGCCATCCTGAACAATCACTTTTGCCGGAGTCACGGGGAAAGTGAGGGTTGATCTTTTCTCCCCATCTGTTTTCCAAGGAACCTCCAACCACAAACCCAGCGGCAGACAGTCTCCAAATGCCTAGATGCTTTGTTTGATTCACCTGATCACTAGTATCAGCAGGTAATTCATGCAAGCCGAAGCCATGAGAGGATACATTTGAGTACAATATGCGTTCAAAGGCCATTTTGTAGGCAGGATTAGGAAGACGGAGTTTTGTATTGGCAAATTTTTTCATGAGATTTATTTTCTTCTAGATTTTGTTCAATCTTTTTTTTAGGCTGCGAGAAAAAGGTCAAACATCTGTCATGATTTCACAGACCGGTCCATCCTATATCCTGTACCCCAGTAGAATTTAATTGGAGGCTTTGATGATACTCTCCTCTCTTAATTGTGTCAGATTTGAACCTCTGCCACCCACTTGGTGGGACAAGGGGCACAAACGGTTGCAGGTGCAATCGTTTGTGTCGGTTGTATTCATTTTTCACAGCGCGTAACTTTCATTGCACACGATGTAACTTACTTTGCACACGACGTAATTTTACAACACTTTTTTGTGGGCCCCACACATGGCATGAAAATCGAGTTACATGCTGTAATCTGAGCCGCACAAATTTTTGAGACCACATCGTGACCGTGAACCTTCAGAAACGGTTGTCACTGCCCCATTTCCCTTTTGGTGTATAGTGAAGTCTTTAGAGGGAGAATTTTGGATTAAAGATTGATTTATTATTGGCTGTCATACATTGGTTAGGGCTGGGTTTCTTTTTTGTTTTTTAAATTTGTTTGTACCCTAAAGTCTTTGGAAATCATGGTGGAAGGCCTCATTCTGTCATTCATGGATGTTTGATGGGTCAATACGGTTTGACTGGGGCACTCTTTTGAGTCCACACACCCTTTAATTTTTCAGCTTTAATCTCAAAAAAAAAAAACTCACATTATCACGAGTATATTCAAGGTATTTCCTTGTTGGTTTCTATGAGTCCTTGAAGTTTTTAAAATAGTTTTGTTCTGCATTGATAAATCGGAATTGCTTCCTTGCATCTTGACATTATGGAGTTTCAACCTTCCTAGCAAAGCATAGATTCCAAGATAATTGCTAAACTCACCTAATGTTGGGAGAATAATAGGTTCAAGAAATGTTGAGATAAGTTAATGTGATTCAATCATTTATAAAGACAAAAGTTAGTCAAATAGATGAATTGACGGCCTTGTCCCTCCAAAATCAAGCTCGCCAGTGAAGATAAAGAAATTCCGTTTGTCTTAACAATTCAATTACACGAAATGCTACAAAAACATGTATTTTGGTTAATTCAATGATATTTTTGAGTAATAAAATAGTTTAATGACCTGAACAAATGCTAATATATAATTCAGTGACATTTTTGACGATTTGCTCGAATAATAATGGACAGACAGAGTAATAGCTGTGCAAGGCCCATCCCTTCCCCTTTGCTATTCTTGTAGATTTTGGGGCCACATAAACCTTTTCTGTAATGGATAAACTCTTGTTGATCCATGCATACATATTCAAATTTATCATTGCACAATTCTAAATGGTAGTATGTAAAACCTTAAAATTCTCAAACAAGTTAGCAAAATATTTTGTAGCACTTAAACTTGCAAAAGTTAAAGAAATTTACCTAAAAATTTACAAATTAACTGAAAAAAAAAACTAAATATCTACAAGAATGTGATTTTAAACAAAATTTCGTTCTGGTATTGGGTGAAAAATCATATTGCCTAAACACCAAAACAGTTAAAACGGGTCGATTGCATTAATAGATCTTTGGTCAGGACCGTCACCTTCTCCCTCAACTGTCTGTCTCCAACAAGAGAGCTTTTAAAGAATCAAAGAACAGAGTTCAAATTATCTATCCTCCACTTGTATTGTATTGTACCACTCCCACCCTACTTTCCCAGCTCTCAACCCGTCGGCCGCCCTTTCTCCTCTTGAGACCTCACTGTGTTCTTCTTATCAGGACCTACCACACTTCAATTGCCTTGCTCCTTTCAAGTCCTACAGCCCCGTTTTCACCTCAATTTTTTTTGTTACAGGCACGATTTTGCTGAAAACCAGAACCAATCAAAGCTTAAAGGTTTTTTTTTTTCGCTTGAATTATGTTTCTTGATCATGCATGCCATGCCCCCTTTGTGTATATGTTTTTCCCCCTTCTTTTTTTTTTTAATTTTCTTTGCTGGGTTTTTGGTAGGGAGTTGGGAGGTGTGATTTTGTTTTCTGGAGGATTGAAACTTTGTGAAAGTATTAATCTTTGAAGATTATAATATGGCTATTTAGTTTCTGCATGTCGTTTATTTTCTCAATCTGAATGAATTGGTGGTTGTTTGGTTGCTAATTCAACTTCTAGGTTTCCATGTAGAACTCAATTTCATCTCAATTTGGTAATAGGAAAAAAGTTTGCTGCATCTGCATAGAGTCCCTCGAGCTTGAAGTTTCTGTTTAGCTCGGTGTCCTGTTTACGTCAATTTCACTTTTATGGTCATGCATGCCATGCCTACTTTGATATAGTTGCCCGCTAGTCTCTTTTCCATTTTTAATCTCCTTGTACGGTTCTGAATCTTATCTCGTCTTTTTTCTTCTTAAAAGTATTGATTTTTGAGGATCATGAAAGGGCTATTCACTTTCTGCATGTCATTTACTTTTTCAATCTGGAGAATTCAAATTGATAGTTGATTGCAAATCTTTTTGCCGCTTTTTGATCAAGTAATGGACTGACTGGATATAAAAGCAGGACAATTGTGCAATTATCCTTTTCTTTTGAGAGCACCAAAGTCATAACCAATTGATTGACTTTTTGGTTACCTTTCAATGTTTTTCTTTCTGTTGGTGCATCAGATGCAGAGGCTACTGGAGATAGTTTTTGTTATAAAGTTAAGCAACATTATTGTGGATCAGCTTAAACTTTTTACTTGTAAAAGATAGATGTTTTTCTGGTTTTGGTTAGGCAAGTAGGGGAATAAGTTTAAACGAGCCTAAACATGCGAAATAATATATTGCCCAACAAATCCTGACTTTGAAGATTCAGCTGAGAAATGGATATTTTACTTCATGATGGAGGAACTTGAAATCTGATGTTGAAAGCTTGTGGCTCAATGTATAAATGGAGAGAACAGACTGCTGTAAAATGTTTTTAGTATCTACTCTTATCTGCCTTCTGACTTATTTCTCATGCTGACCTGGGTCCGTTTGCTTGTTATTTACATGATTTCTACGTATTTAGCCTTGGAGCTTAAATTTGGTTCCTAAGCCTTCAAAACTAAGAAGTTTCTGTAAATTAAATTTCCTTTTGCACAAGATGATTTTGAAACTTTCCTTGATATTGCAATTGTATTCTCTTTTCTTACAGAACTATTATTTTTTGTTTTTTCCCATTCTTTCTGCGTTGATTAGATCCTCATTTCTTCTTCATTTCATCATTCCAGAAACTCGTGTTACCCCCTCAAATGGCTCAGGACACTGCTCCAAGTGCTGATTCACCAAGGAAGCGGCATGGCTTATTGAGAGACCAGGTTCAGTTAGTTAAGAGAAAGGACTCCGAGCGCTACGAGATTGTTGCCTTAGAAGATCCTCTATCATTTGAGAAGGGTTTCTTTATAACTATTCGTGCGTGCCAGTTATTAGCTCAGAAGAATGATGGAATAATATTAGTTGGAGTAGCAGGTCCTTCTGGGGCTGGGAAAACTGTGTTTACAGAGAAGATCCTAAATTTTATGCCTAGTATTGCTGTCATAAGCATGGATAACTACAATGATTCGAGCCGTATTATTGATGGAAATTTTGATGGTATGCCTTGCTTCATTCTTTTTTTACTTTTGGTTACATACCATCATCTGCTCATTATCCCTTTCCACTGAAACCAGGATTTTTTTTCTGCCCCCTTTCCTTGAAGCAATGTCTTTGTGAATGTTTGTGACCCCAACTGAAATCTTAGTCTCTACTTCATCTTGACATACTAACATTCATCAACTAACCTAGGGCAGATCATCGAGGGGCTTAACAGCTCTGATATTATACAAGATATCTGGCTAGACATTTAAAGTGAGTTTCCATGGTACTTTTCATTTGCAGAAACATGAAAAGGAATTTTTAATATCTCCATTGTTACATATTATGGTTGTCTTTCGAAAAAAATATGCTGAGAATATTTAATGCTACATGGTACCCAATTTGTGATGAAACTGACAAATTTAGATGATAGATTGGGATTTGTAAACCTGTATGCTAAGAGTACTGATCTTTGAGCATTCAAATTAAAATTTAGCATAATTTAATGCATTTTATATTGTAATCCATTGAGAAGACCTTCAATTTCTGATCAACATGCATATTTTACAGTTAAATACATGTTAGGCTTTTCATGTTTATCATGCAGAAGTGAGTTGCCACAGTGCTGCCCAAGAAATAAGACCAAAATGGAAATTGATTTACGGAGTGAGTTTCGTTGGGGGGGAATGGTAAAGTGAGATGAATAATGAGTGCAAGATTGCTTGTTAATATTGCAATACATCTGTATAGAGAACAAGTATTAGTGGGGAATCAAGTAATTTGTACTTTGTAGTGACTTGAGCTCTCATGGTATTTCAAATTCTTTTTGCCTGCCATCATTTTGACATTTCAAGTGGCATTCCTAAATTTTGAATGTGGAAAAAAGATTAACCTACTATGTGTCTTTCGTAATCTTTTCAGTTTTACATGTCGTCTTTGCTAAACTTCGGATTGTATCTTCTCTGTCCTTGACTATTTTTTGATAGATATTAATGTCTTCAAGTGATAATTCCTGCTCTAACTGTAGTTACTGGTAATTTAAAATGCAGATCCACGCTTGACAGACTATGATACATTGCTTGAGAATATCCAGGGTTTAAAAGCAGGGAGTCCTGTTCAAGTTCCTATTTATGATTTTAAATCCAGCTCTCGCATAGGTTACAAGTAATCTACTTTTCCACTTCTCAAGGCCTTCTCTATTCTGCATTGTGGATTTCCTCTAATTTTTTGTTATAAATAAGCTTTTGTGGGTTGCCATAGTGGGAAAGACAAATGATTTAGGTTAATGCATTTGACAGGACTCTTGAGGTGCCAAGCTCCCGCATCGTAATTATTGAAGGAATATATGCCTTAAGTGAAAAATTACGTCCTTTCCTGGATCTCCGGGTTTCTGTTACTGGTGGGGTGCACATTGATCTTGTAAAACGTGTGCTAAGGGATATTCAACGTGCTGGACAAGAACCTGAAGAAATAATTCATCAAATTTCAGAAACGGTTTGATTTTAGTTTGAGTATTTTTGTCTACAGATACTGAATTGGGTCCTAGCTATATATGTAAGCCTGAATATGAGTTTTATGGGTTTCTTGGAAAACAGGTATATCCAATGTACAAGGCATTTATTGAGCCAGATCTACAAACAGCACATATAAAGATCACTAATAAGTTTAATCCATTTTCTGGATTTCAGAATCCTACCTATGTCTTAAAGGTTTATTTTTAAAACCCTTTACCAAGTAATGTACAATGGTACTGTAATGATATGTTGTATTGTTGCCCTTCTCATTTTGTGAATGTTCTCTTTTATAATAGTCAACAAGGACTGTTACAGTGGATCAGATTAAGGCTGTTCTGTCTGAGGAACATAAGGAAAGTAGAGAGGAAACTTATGACATATATCTTCTGCCACCTGGAGAAGATCCTGAAGCATGCCAATCCTATCTGAGAATGAGGAACAGGGATGGAAAATACAGTCTCATGTTTGAGGTTTGACCTTTCCATTTTGGAGTTTGTTTTGTACTAAGAGAGTTGTGAATGTGGTGCTGATGCTGAGATGATTCATAACGTTGATGGTTATAGGTTGTGAATTCCTGCTAGATAAGTAGATATTGACTGATAAACCATTCTACTTCATACTGATGACAGCAACACTAACTTTATGGATTGTCATTGTAGAGATTAACAAATTTATTCAAACGGCTCCTTTCTTCTTCTTAGTCATAACACGCTAAGAATTAAGATCCTTGTGATTCTTGGATTCCTGTTAATCTTTTATATTGCACTTCTATTTTATTGGTTTTCCATTTTGTTCCTTCTCTAGCTAGCTTATGTATGTCATTCTTGATGACAATTTATGATTTCTGGGACTAATACTACTACAGTTATACTTTTCTGATGCCCAAAGATGTGAATAATGTTTGAGTAATCTGTAAATGCTACTCACCACTAGCTTTTTTGTAAAGTAGATTTTTGTTTGTGATAAAAATAAATTCTAACTTGTTCCATCTGCTTCATGGTGGAAATCTATTTGTATTTGCATTTAGTACGATAAATAACTCATAAACTGCAAGTTGCAGCATTAAGCACCAACTTGAATATTGGATCTTATCAGACATGCTTTTTAGAATATTAAGGCATATATCATATGCCCTTAAGCAAGTCATTAACCTTTGTCATGAACCTCTAAGCCAAGTTGAAAAGCGAACTATCCAAAATATACTCCATATACCTTTTACCAAATCGAGTTTGTTATCAATGTGATCTACCAATCTGCCTGCCTGCATCTTTGCAACTCCTGGATATACAGTTGAGATCATTAGAAGGAGGTTTTTCTTCCCCCCAACACCCCCCCCACCCGGGGCCCAAAAAAAATCGTATTATGAGAGTTGAATGAAGAGAAACTATCTTTAGTATAAGCTAGATGTGGTTGAGTGTTTTTATTTCTTTTTTTTTTTAATGCATTTCTTGCCTTTCTGTTTGTGGTGTGGGCTACCATTTAACTGTCCATTTTGATAGCATGGTCAATGTCTAGTCAATGACTTTATATGCATCTGCATTTAGGCATTTTTTAATGGATAAAGCAACTTATAGTTTCTAAATGCTATGCATACTAATTTCAGGAATGGGTTACAGATAGTCCCTTCATAATTTCGCCGAGAATTACATTTGAAGTTAGTGTACGGCTGCTTGGTGGCTTGATGGCTCTGGGTTACACAATTGCATCCATCCTAAAAAGAAGCAGTCATGTCTTCTCAGATGACAAGGTTACTGTCAAAATTGATCGGTTGGAGCAGCTCAATCGGCAATACGTTCAGGTAAGGATGCAATAAGTGACCAAGTCATGATGAGTTGAACGTTGTTGCATTAGGTATTTACTTGCGTCGGATTCTGGATTTTCCTTGAGGTTTTTCAGTTTGTCCCTTTGGATGTTAATGGCTTCGAGGATACATGACTCTTTTTTGTATATCCACATATCCCACTACTTATGTTCATGGTCCACCTCCTGAGAATCACCTAAACTCATAATCAGTACAATTTGTTCAGCTTCCTTAATGCTAATTAGTGCCTTGAAAACATCTGGACTGTTAATTGTGGCCTATGACATGTGAAATTATTAAAAATTGTTTCAGGAGGCTATTATGTGTTGAATTCCTGCATCTCCTTATCCAACCAGAAATCTCAGTTTATTTTAGTATGAGAAAGTGTAAATGTCAACTTTAGCTGACAAGTCTGACTTGGATATGCCTGTGATTTCCTTTCTAACTCTGGACTGCAGAATGCTTTTGTTTTTTCACTATAGAATTGCACCAATCAAAATAAAAAGTAAATTAATCTATGTTTGGAAATTGAAATTAGTGTATAGTTGGATATAGTCGGAGATCTTATTATATGGAGATATCTGAGCATCAAGAATTCAAGACTGTTGTTTGCATGGTAGTTGCTAAATGGAATTCACATAGGTTATTCTCACTGTGAGAAGGTTTACCATATTAAGCTTGATATTGTTGCATTTTGGCTCTCAAGCTAGCTTGCGTAGTCGATTACCATTCTACTGCTTATGATTTTTGAAGGTCCAAGGAAGAGATCGGTTATATGTCAAATATACTGGTGATCGACTCGGATTGGATGGTTCATATGTTCCTCGCACTTATATCGAACAAATTCAGTTGGAAAAGCTCGTTAATGATGTTATGGTATTAGGCCTTTCAATCAATACTTTTTTTGGTTAATTTCCTTTCATTTAATTATATCAAACATGATTAGCGCTCACCAGTATGAATGCTGCTAGACTTGCACTAGGTCCAAATGGGTTTATATCTCCATTATTTTCAGCTTAGATTATTCTTAGTCCTTTTTATATTAATGGGCAGGCATTGCCAGCTGACCTGAAAACTAAGCTCAGCATAGATGATGACTTAGTCTCAAGCCCTAAAGAAGCCCTATCAAGAGCCTCTGCAGACAGGAGGATGAAGTTTCTCAATCGGTAATTCTAAACTTCCTGAAAGGACAGAGTTGTTCTAGTGGTTATAATTTGTGATTTAAGTTGTAGAAACTCTCTTAAGTTCTATGCTTTTCCCTATAAATTTGCTTTGGTTAGACATGATGAATGTTACCTGTTGAGCATAACTATGTTTGTGTGAAATTTTGAGCAGTGGGATGTCGCACTCCTTCTCAACACAGCGTGATAAGAATCTCAGTAAGTTGACTAAACTTGCAGTTAATAATAGGAGATATGATGGAAGAATGCCTGATTCACCTGCTGCACTTCCTAACCAGGTATTTCTTCCTTGGAAAACTAATTTGTATTATAGTTAACTGTGAAATCTTTATTTTGGCTTGCTTCTGATTGTTTTATTAATCATATTTGTTATTATATGAAGAATCCGTTCTTCTCTTCATCATATTTTAATTTATTCCTTGTATTCTAGGAAATTAAACATGCATCTACTTTTCTACATTGGAATTTTTTCCCCAGGGAATGATTAATCAACTATCGGAACAAATTTCTACACTGAATGAGAGAATGGATGAATTTACATCTCGAATTGAAGAGCTTAACTCAAAAATCTTTACGAGAAAAGTTTCTTCCAGTCAACAGAATTTGGCTTTGCAGGCTGAAGCCTGCAATGGCTCTGCACCTACATCTTACTTTGTGGCAAGCTTAGGCAATGGTTCATTGACTGGACCTGTATTACCCAATTCCTCATCATCTCCTCAATTGGCAAGGGAATCTCTATTGGAAGAGGTAAGCCATACTTTTTCTTTTTGGATGTTTGCTTCTGTTAGCTCGTTGAGGTGGTGGGTGAGGAATTGTCACATAATTAGCCTACTCCACAGCACCTATTGAAATTATGATAAATGCCTTTAAGAATCTTGGTAGGATGATATTCTTTAGTCAATGATGTGTAAAGGGAGGGGAGCAGGAACCTTTGTGGCTGAAGCATTTTTATGTTCAGAGCCTTTCAACTTTCAAAGCTCCTTATTTTTAGTAGAGAAAGGACTACTTGAGATGCATAAAATCGTAGCTCAAGGCAGTCCTGCTGCAGAATGGCAATGGTAGACTGCTCCATTGAGTGGTGGCTATGCATTTATTAGAACTTTTATAGACCCTTGTCCTCTCCTCTCTTGTTACTGGGTCTCACCTTGGAGCATGAGTCGTATTAACACTCAGAAGACACTGCAGAGTAATGATGAGAAAATTGGCGAGTCCACAAAAATCCTTGTCCATCTTAGGATTACCTGAAGGTGAGACATCATCAATCTAGAAAATTAGTATTTATAGCTCAAATACTGAAGTTATCAAGTACCAGACAAATTGAAAAAGGAAACTAGTACTTGAATGGGAAAAAACTCCTTGAATTGCATGTGATCTTGTTGCCGGTACAGGTTTGTTATATGGAGCATCCCGGTTGCTTGCTATACAATAATATAAGTGAAAAAAAATAGTAAAGACATCTTTCTGTCTGATTATAAGTGGAGCAGATATCTGATATCTGCTTGCATGTGGTTTCTTTGCAGTCATGGTTTCTTTGTGGTCTTACAATTTCTATTTTTTTTCCACCTAAATCTTCAGTCGGTGCATACATTTGCTTCACCCTGCCTGATTTCTTGGCTTTTTGTGAGCCATCTGATGTCAACAATTTTTGGGAAATAGGTCTTACTCATCTCGAGGTCACAAAGACAAATCATGCATCAAATAGACACACTCAGCACTATATTACGAGAATGTATGGGGGAACGGTCGCGCCAAGGGAGAGCAGATAGGACTACCAGATCACCTGCTGAGTCCATTGGTGCTCCTCTACTTCTGACCTTGGCTATTGGTGGCATAGGTGTTTTGTTGTTCAGAACATTCTCATCACAACATTGACCCTGTGCTAATCCTCATCCTGCAGCAAACTGGGAGATCATATATAGCATAGAATAAATAGAAATAGAGGAGAATGTATATGTTGTGTCTTGAAAAAACCTCGTGCTTTGGTAGCTTATCCTATGTTGTTTAAGTGACAGAAAAATGTATGTATAAAGCGATATAGTTAACCTCAGTTTGTATGGAGAAATACAGAACCTGGGGACTCGATCTATAGCTCTGTATTGGTATTGGAAGGTGTGGCTTAGCGAAAAAACATACTCTACTGAAAACCGAGAGAAAGATAGCAAGCAAAAATGCACTTGCGCGGCTGGGAACTTTTGACAAGAATATTTAATTATTCTAATCTCAACCTTTTCACAATCTTGTTTTTATGCTTCTTGCTAAGATTTTCCATGATACAATCATTCAAGAGTCTAGTTTATTGTCCTGAGAAGCGAAGGATTTTCCAGTAAATTTCGGATTTTTTTTTTGAGGAAAAAGGAAAATTACCTGGGAATTTTCAAATATATGTAGACGTCTAAAACCACTGAAGCAGATACAGCATGGAAATAAAATCCTTAAAATTTTCAACATCATGTTATGGTTAAAAAGGGCAGGATACAGATGGTAAACAGCAGACTAAATGCTAACGTATGCACTTCAGCGGGCCTCGAAAGCTGCTCGATAGTTGAACAGCTGGAAAAGCACGGAGTCTCGACAAGTTTAACTCTGTAAGAGCAGACCTGGGTTTTTATTGGTAATCTTGGGGGATTTTTTTTTCAAAGATGGCTCCAAACATTGTAAATACAAATGTCTGGATGAAAATGCACCTCAACATTTTAGGTTGCATCATTTGACTGGAAGATAAATTCTATCGCGAAATTCTCTACTAGGGTCTAAATCTGTTGAGTTACTGAATGCCAGGAACAAATATAGACAAAAGACAACAGTGAAGATGCTTCTCTCCTTGGGTAAAACATGTGATAAATTAGAGATAGAATCAGGCATAATCTCCGCACTAGAGTGCATGACGATTTAATACAAATAAAGTCCTTGATCTAGAACATGGAGTTAGCAAGTTCAGTAACATCTGATGTGACTTGATCATATTCCGCCTTAAGCTTCTCTTGTTCCTCCTGCCCAAGTTCCCCTTTTGTGGGTTTAGTTAGCACCAAAACACAGCAAGTTGGCCGCTTGGTGGTTCCTGCATTAGCTAGATCCTGAAACAAGCATATGCATTTTAATCACTCCTGCTATGAAAAATCACATTGAGTGAACTATAAACAACAGCAAGACAACCTATGTAGGGCATCCACTACAATCACAGCATCAGCTGCTCTTTAATGTTTGGAGGCACCAGAAAATGCAGAGGGATCACTAAATAACCAGGTTAGCCAATGGTCGTTCAATATAAACATATCATGTACAAGCTCTTATTCCCAGGAGACATATAATTGAAACTGCACCAACTATTTTCATCGCAAAATGGACAGAATTGAGGCTTATTACAGATGCAACTAAATTAAGCTTAAATGAGCCACTGAATAATACAAATACCAGCACCACTTTCAAGTTAATGAAGACAAATCAAAAGCTCTTGGATCAGTTCCTTATTTCAAAAGGGAGTAGTCACCAACCTGCAGCACCATGTTATTCAATGCAATCCAAAAGAAACATAACAACATAAGCAGGCTTAGTTATCATATCACACAAAGTGCCTAATATTCATATGGCTATTTGCAAATCAAAGGTGCAGACAATTAAGCTCTCCACTGACAGAAGGTTCTATTCATTGACCATATGTCCCTATCACTGCATGGATCTAATTAGCAAAAACGATTGCTTTCAGAGGCAACAATTTGGATTATTAAAAAAAAAAAAAGAAAACTACAGGAACTACAGGGTAAGCACACTAATGCAGAACCATCTCTTCTCTATCCCCCTTCCCCCCCCCCCCCCGCCCCGCTCTCTCTCTCAAATTTCTTATTTTTTTTCTTAATATTCACAAAGTTCACATAAGACACCAAAAAGAGTTCCAAAGGATTAAAAGAGAAACATTCTGGAAGTCTCATGACCCCTTGTCTCTTTCTTCTCTTGGCTTTTGTCTTCATTTTCATGGGTGTCGCAATAAAATGCACAAATTAAAAAATAAGTGCAAGACACGCTGACCGCACCAATGCATAGAGAATCTTTATGAATATAAACATGGTGTAACACATAACCAGAAAACATGAAGATGATTAGAAATCAACTTACTTCTTTGGAGGGCACATAGATGTATGGAATATCAGATTCTTCACACAGGATTGGAACATGAGTGATAACATCTATAGGAGATATATTTCCAGCTATAACACATAATCTGCACTCATTAAAAAGGAAAAATTGATATTTTCCAATTAAAAGCAACTCCAGATTACAAATCTGTGAGAACACTTTGATACAGAACATACCATAGCACAGATAAACCATATTATAGAGATGCATTTAGGTATCTAGATTGCATCTAAAAGCAATGGAACTTGTACAGAACTTAAGACAATAGTCCAACAAATGTTTTTAAGACAAATTATAAGCAACAAATCCCCAAGTTTCAAGCTTTGCAAAAATAGTCAGCCTTGGAACTTCCCAGGTTAAATGCATAAAGACCGGCATGTTCCAATTCAGAGTGCTACAAAATGCTGCCTTTTTCTACAACTTTAAGATGCTAAATCATGTAGTCATGGCACTAATAGTTAGCTATTCAAAAAAAAAAAAAGCAAAATGATCGGATTTCCTGTTTAAAATAAATTATCTACGCTAACATAAAGAAAACTGGTCTTTTCATTCTGTAAAAATAGATAGTTTGAACTAACAAAAACACTTGCGCAATTTACTTAAATTTCGGAAGTAAATCCAACAAAATTTCTATTATCTCCATTAAAGATATCAATGCTTGGGTAATAACACCTTTATAAACAGGTATTAAACATCAGGAAAAACACTAAGAAAACAATAAAAATCCAAACTTGGACTGACCCTTTATTGCCGCGGCGAATACTTTTCACTACCTCCTTAACCCCTCTTTTCAAGCACTTATGCTCTGCAGCTGAAACCCAGAAAAACCCACAACTTTAATTGAAATTTAAACAAAATCCACAAAAATAATCACGTTTTCAATGGAAATTGAGATCTTTACCACGTCGGACGAGCTTGAGGGTGCGTTTACAGAGTTTTTTACCGGCCAGGGGTTTAGCAATTGGGGCAAGCCCCGCTAACTTCTTCTTGTCCTTCTCCTTCTGCGCCGTTTTCTCCGCTTCACTATCGCTTCCCATTTCTGCCTTGGCCATTTTTTGTATCAGGGCAGAGAAAAAGACGATGGTAAAGCAGGTGCAGGTTTTTGCGATGGCGGAGCTTTGTGCCGAGACGCTAGTCCCTAGTCACTAGGGTTTTAGAAAGAAAGGGTTTAGCATTTTAGGTTCCGACGTCGTTTCCAAGTGCTGTATTTTACCCTTTTGGGTAGAGATGGTATATGGGCTATTGAAATACGGGTCTCAATAAATGTAATCTTGGGCTGAACATGTTTTCCAGTTTGGGTCCAAAACAGGATTAGACTGAAGTAAACAAATTGGACAATTTACAAATTATTTCTGGTCCTGTGACTATATTTGTTGATCATGAAGGTTTGAATTTGCTAATAAGTAGTGCAATGACATTATCCGTTTAATCGCGCAACGGATCTTCTGTATCAAACCATGTCTCACATCCTGTCCCACTCTTTAGGATCCCGCCAAGTGTCCCTTAATAAACCAAACCCTCAAACAACCCAACTCGGACCATATTAATCGATTAATCGGACAGAAAACTTAAACCCATTCAATCTCTATAACCAAACCGATTAAAATAAAAACTCTTTAACCAAAATCACAATTTATCAACAAAAAAAACCCTAAAACCCAAACAACCTCTGTCCTCTCTTCATCATCTTCACCAACTTTCTAGGACCAGTTTCCTCGCACTGATTTGTGTTCCATACCATAAATACCTCCAACAGTCATCATTCAGTTAAATACTATCATTATTTGTTGCAAGGAGATAAGGGGAGAGAGGGGCTATGCGTATTTTTCTTTTTAAATGACGTCCTAATTGAAGAAAAAAGATACAATGGCGAAGCAGCAGCAGCAGCAATGGAATGCCTGTCGTAATGGTAGTGGGGGAGCGATTGATAATAGCAGTTGTATCAGGTTACACAGGAGCAATGGCAATAGCAATAGCAATGGCAATGGCAAGAGTTTCTCCCTTTTCTTCCCCTCCTCATGTCTACCAAATTGGTTCAAATGTATACAGACAGCAACAACATAGAGATCGCCCGCCGGTTGTTTGACAAATTGTCTGAACCAAACGTGTTCGCTTGGACTGCTATCATTTCGTTCTACTCACGAAATGGGACTTTTAACGAGTGCATATTCACTTACAAAGAAATGAAATTCAAGGGCGTGTTGCCTGATAATTCAAGGGCTTTGCCTATTCGGTATTTTCTCAAATGGAATCGAGGGATTTGGTATCATGGAATACAATGATTCGAGCCTTTGGAATGAATGGCTGCGGCCAAGCAGCTGTTAAACTCCTTGAAGAGGTGTGTAGTTCTGGTGTTAGTCCCAACTCTTTGACATTCTCTTCTGTGCTGTCAACTTGTAGTCATTCTGGTCTTGTAAACGACGGTCTCAAGATTTTCGACAGGATGAGCACTGATTTTGGCTTCAAACCTGAGACAGGACACTTTACATGTCTTGTTGATTTACTAGCACGGGCTGGTCAGCTTGATGATGCTGTTGACTTCATCAGAAAAATGCCTCACGGGCCTGATAAACATAGCTGGGGTTCTATACTTGCTGCCTCTCTAGAACAGCAAAGCATAAGAATTGGAGTCCTGGCTTCAGAGCATCTGGTCAATCTGGAGCCAGAAAATGCTGGACACTACGTGACATTGTCAAATTTATATGCTAAAGCTGGAAGGCCAGATGATGCTGTGAGAGTACGGAGGTTAATGGAAAGCAGAGGATTGGTCAAGCAATTTGGATATAGCAGTGTCAGTTTAGTGGCATCATTCAATTCTCAGAGGGTTCGTTCAAGGCATCATTTCCAGATTCGTATAATCATTTTTATCCAGAGGATTAGTACCTCATTCAGTTTGCTGAAGCTAACTCTGTTAAAAACATATCTAGTTGCTGGAACTTGCCCCATAATGAGGCTACAGAAATTTCAATGGTACTGATGTTGTTTGGACTCTGGGAAGTCAAGCAGAGTAAGGAAAATTAAAAGTATATTAAACCAACAAGAAACGTCTTACATATGCTCAAAATCAACACCGAAATTTTGTGTAAATATTAGGAAAATAATACCCTACCTTCAGTACAAACTTCTCCAAGTTGGGTGAAGCACTTATAAAAGAAGTAAATCCAATCAAACTGTCATCTTTTGATGCACAAGCAACTAAGATGAACTACTTCAAATTAGTTAGTTGAGGAAGATAATTAAGGATTCCTTCTTCCTGGGACTATCAAACAAGAAGTAAAAATCAAGCAAGTCAGGAACACCTGAGAAGTAATTATACATAATACTCAAACGAAATTCTATCCAAAATTCCTATTAATAAGTTGAGTTAACCTCTGAAATAGCAAGCTTTGACGCATATAAACTAAGAAACTCTAGTTTCGCCAAGCAGCAGAAAATCACAGAAATAACATTCCTGATTGAGTTACGGAACCACCCAGAGAGTGATACTTCCACAAGCATGGGGACATTCTGAAGAACCACACTATCTACTTCAGTAAGTTTAAGAGAGACTAGATTTGTATCCCGGATAGTGATTGATTTTAATGTGAAATACTGGCATATCTCCAGAAATTTCAATGTAAGAGACGGACCACAAACTTCAAAATTTACCAAACTTGAACACTGATGCAACACTAGGCGCTCAAGGAATGGGCAATTGCGTATGAAACATTCAAGAACATCCCCAGTCACTTTCAGACTTTTCAAGCTCAATGTTCGCAGGGACTTTAAGTCAGTCACAGAACAAGGATGAATATCACCATAACCAGGTTGAGATTTCTGTGAAGCTTTCCCACTGCCGAAAACCAGGCATCATTCAATTCTCAGAGGGTTTGTTCAAGGCATTATTTCCAGATTCCTACAATCATTTTTATCCAAATTATTTCCTACAATCATTTTTATCCAAATTATTTTCAGTCAACATCCACTAGTATTGGAAATTAAGACGATTTCTTGTATGCATCAAGAATCCAGAGTAGCTCAACTAATATATGTCATCTTCGGAAGCGGAAGTATCCATTACCCAGTACAAATTTACACTAAAACTAAATATATTTCTACCATGAAACAACCGTGAATTTCAGCTCAACTAATATATCTCATCTTCTACAGTTTAGTCAAAAGAATGTTTATTAACAGAAATTTAAACAAAATTATCAAAATCAATTGAAGTATAAGCACAAAGTATTATTCCACTTAAAGGTCTAACTAATCCACGAATGCAATCCCACAGTCTCGTCCTCCATTTCTTCAGAAGCATCTTCATTCAATTTTTCCATTTTCAACAACTTGTTGATCAGAATCATCATTATTTTCAAGTTCTTGTGCCTATAAAAACGGACCCAAAGTTAGCAAATATATTGAATTATAATTGTAAATGATCAAACTAATATATATAAAATTAAATAATTAATCAAGGTTTTCTCTTACTTGGACAAAACTTATTGATGCATGTTGTTGTGCTATTGAACTTGAAGACATCAAATCATAGCATTGGTAGAAGTTAGGGTCCAACGTCTGCCGAAAAAACAAGAAATAAAAGACCACACATACAAACAAACAGCTATAAACTTGCAAAACTATAATACTTGGAAAAAATTAAGATAAATAAGAAACAACATGCAACTAATGGTTGACATAATATCTACAAAAAACATACTATTCACTTACTTGTAATAATTGTGTCATGTTCTTAGTATTTTGCCTATTGCAGATGTCTTCTATTGGAATTCCAAATTTCTGATATAATTAAAGAGAGACAACCACAAATTAAAAATATCATTGACAAAATATATCTTCGATGTAGTTTAGTCATCTAAGAATAAAATATTCAAATACAAATTTAGAATGAATTACATATCTACTATACTAAACAAGAGAAAAATGACGAATAACTAAACATGTTGTGGTGGTAATTCTCGAACAAAACCTTGAATTGTAGAAGAATCCATCCTTGAATGAATAACATTATTTCCAGATTCCTACAATCATTTTTATCCAAATTATAAATAAAGATCCCAATACTATTTCCATGCTCATCATTCATCATAGAACTAAGGAACCAAAAAAAAAGTAATAAATTGTCAAAAGTAATAAAAGTCAAACAATAAAATAGCATTGTTCACATAAACTAAATAAATTGTCAAACCTGTAATCTTTTTGATGAGAACTTCTCTTTCACCTTGTACTTTCGTTTCTTTATAGCCATTTCTAGTGCACTTTTTGGTCTCTTGCTTGACTTGTAAGTGACTCTTTCTTTCACTTTGATGCCTTTTATTTTACTACAGTCGATTTCGGATGGATTAGTATCAACATCTTGATACACGCTTTCCCTTTCTTCAATACACACTTCTTTCATTTTCTTTTTCCTTTGACAACATGCATCCATTTGCTTTAACATTTTTCAAAATCCATCTTTAGCAATTTTATAAGCTTCATCACATTCAGAAGTTTTTGTCATTAGCTGCATATATAGATAGGATAACTCTTTGTAACGAAAACTCAATTTTGCCTTTGACTCCATTTCCTGGCTACTTTCACTGGAAACACATACATTTCCTATTTTAGCTGCTTTAGTCCATCTCTTCAATATATATGCATCAGGAATTGTTACAATATTCAGAGTCATCAATATTTTTAGTGCATGTGAACACAAAAATCCAGCAAATTCAAATTTCTTACAACTACATGAAATTGAATTCTTGGACGAATCATAAGTTACGAGGTGATGGGAAGTCTTACCATATGGTGTAACTCGATAAATCACTTGCTTTCCTAATTCACCATCTACTTCCCATTTACAATCAATTCCTTTGCATAACTCGTCCTTAAATCTTTCATAAACTTCATGTGTGTATACACTCGCCGCATGCTGTAAAATCTTACAAGGGAATGTCACTGCCGGTGTACTTTGATTGCCTCTAAAATCTGTTACGGATTCATCATAGCGACGATCATCTAACAGCCTTTGGAAGTGTTCAAAAAATTCAAGTAAGTCATGTTTATAACTTACATACTTCTTTATAACACTGTTCATGGACTCACTTCGTTGGGTCGTGGTCATATCGGCACAGAATGTTTCTCTCCCATATACTAAAGCCCATTTCTCCTTTATATCAAACATTTTCTTCAACCACTTGTTGTCTTCCAGACAATACATTTTTAACATTTCACTCCATCCCTCTAAAAAATCATTCTCATTTTCATAGTCATATATGCAGTGACTAAAATTAGCAGCAAAATTTTGAAAATCTTTGAAGACTTAGCTAGATGAGTTGCTGCATTTTGATAGATATGCCATATACATAAGCAGTGATACTTTGTTGGCCATTGAGAAGCTAAAGCCGTTGCCATTCTTCCGTCTTGGTCTGTAAGAATAGTTCTTGGTATTTTTCCCATCATGGCCTTAGCAAATGTGTCAAACAGCCATTCAAATGTTCCAATTGTCTCATCATATAATAAAGCACCTCCAAAAACTATAGTTTGTTTATGATGATTTACACCAACGAATAATGCAATTGGCCTCCCATCTTTGTGTTTTCTATAAGTTGTATCGAAACATACCACATCACCAAAATGAGTAAAATCCGTTCTCATCTTTGCATCAGCCCAAAATATGTTAGTTATCAAGTCATCTTCATCTACTTGAATGGCATAATAAAAATTTGGGTCCTCTAATTGCATCCTTTGTAAGTACTCTAAGACTCCTCCTGTGTCACCTTGCATCATTGGTATGGATCTTTTGGATCGTAAGTAGTTTTTTAAATCATCTCGAATGAATCCAAGATTTTCTCGTCCACCAACTTGTTTCGACATCAGTTCAATTGATTGTTTTGGTGCAATTCCACAACTTCGGGCCATATCTATTTCAGCTTCATGTGCCATTGTCATGTGTCTATGAGATCTAAATAAATGGGTTTTGCTAGGAGTTGATAGCTCATGATTATGTTGTGCAACAAATTGCACAACACGGTATTTTTCAGCTTGTCTACAACTAATTTTCATTCTTGCACCACAATCACATCTTGTTTCTGCACGCGGACACTTAACAACCATATTACGTTTGTCTTTTGGCCTTTTTCCTTCATGGGAGCAGCAGAAAACCCTGTCCAACATCATATCACTATTTTTGTCTTTATGTCCCTTACTCAATCGAGTTCCAAACCCAGATGTTTTGGCATATTTTTGGTAAAAATTTCCAGCTGCTACTTCAGTATCAAATTCCATGCCAAGTTTCGGGACCAAGTCATCTGGTATAGCCCCTCTCTTCCCCTATCTCCCTGCAACAAATAATGATAGTATTTAACTGAATGATGACTGTTGGAGGTATTTATGGTATGGAACACAAATCAGTGCAAGGAAACTGGTCCTAGAAAGTTGGTGAAGATGATGAAGAGAGGACAGAGGTTGTTTGGGTTTTAGGGTTTTTTTTGTTGATAAATTGTGATTTTGGTTAAAGAGTTTTTATTTTAATCGGTTTGGTTATAGAGATTGAATGGGTTTAAGTTTTCTGTCCGATTAATCGATTAATATGGTCCGAGTTGGGTTGTTTGAGGGTTTGATTTATTAAGGGACACTTGACGGGATCCTAAGGAGTGGGACAGGATGTGAGACAGGGTTTGGTACAGAAGATCCGTTGCGGTTTAATCGTCTCCCATATAGAATACAACAAGAAGCTTTTGGTGGATGATATGCTATTGGGGTGGAATCTATATCTATATATATACTAGGGTGTTTTCCGCACATAAGGCGCGGGTGGTGCCCGGGGGTTTGTCTCTTTTCTTTTGAGGTATTAGGAAAATGCATGTGTTTTATGTGTATTATTTAATCTTAGTGGTGATTTGTTAATATGTATATATATATATATATATGCATGTGTATATGTGTGTATATTCTTATATGTAGATTTGTATATATAAATATTATGAGATGAAGGTGAATTGAAGATGGAAGTTAAAATGGTAGGTGTAATGTTATGTTAGGATTTTTTTTATAGCTGACTCTGGAGCTAAAGGAAATGAGAAAACGTCACACTTATATTATAGAGAATACATCACACTTATACATTACACTTCTTGGTAGATTGTGCTCCAACCAATCTAAGTGTAAGTTGGTTGGTAGCTTATCTGCCATCAAAAGATTCAGATAGATACACAGAGTGGTCTTCTTAGTTGTCTTTAACAAAAGTCATTATAAACATACTTAGGAGTGTAGATGGAGTTCGTGCTACACATGCGTTGCATTGATCGCAAAAGCAAAAATTTTTGTGAAAAGCTTACTGAGATTATTCTTCATCTCCTGATCTTGCAGTGCGCTGCTTTCTTGGTGGCCTTTTAGTTATTTTGAGTGAAGTCAATAGCCAGTCATCAACTTTAGCTTTTGTGGATCTTTCTGTTCTATTGCTTGGCATGCTTGAAGCTGTTCCAGTGTCTTGTTCATTTTCAATGTTCATTGGTTCTTGCTCGTTTTCTGGATTTGTTCCTTCTGCATCTTTTTGTGCAGCACTGGTTCCTGTTGCTCCAGTCAGTCTGTGTCCTGTGTCAGCTAGCCGGACTTTGTGAGCAACTATAGCTGTGTATTTTTGAGTTGCAGAAGGCTCATAGCTATAGGGTGCATTTTTTATGAAGTAGATGATAGTGTTCTTGCTGATGCAATCATCTGTAGCTCTATAGGGAATATCATTCTGCAATTGTGTAATGTATGTTGTTCAGATTGTTTATTGTGTAATAAGAACGTAAATTTGATCTGTAATGGCAGCTGATAGTTATCATGATTACCTGTGCTTCCTGTTGTTGAATTTCTGAAATTTTATAAGGTAATAGTTGTTAGGCGTCTTTTCCATATAGATCAAGTGTGATGTTGCCGCTCCAATCCGTAAAATCAACAATTATTCTTGGCCTGATGGATATAAGAATAATTTGATCAAATAAATGATAAATGGTTAATTAAGGAAAAAATGTTAGGTATGTTACCTTGCTACAACATGGATACAATGCTGACAGGAAAGACAGGTAATTTTATACTCAAGGCTGCTGCGAATGGATTTGTGGCAGAAAGCGCAGGCATAATACCAGAGTTTTTGGCTTCTGTCCAAAAGTCTGGCTGTCCCTTATATCCAAAATGCTTTCTTCTGTAACAAATGGAATGGTATTTTAGTTAGTTTGTGTGGAAATTTATTTGGATAATTTTATTGTTTGAGCAGGTAGATGTATTAATGTGTATGAGGTTATGTTTACCTGTGGAGCAGTCACAATGGCACCGATATCGGTTATATCGTCTGGATCTGGTGCTGGAAGAAGTTCTAATGGGCTTTGATACGTTTTTTCAGTTATGGCCTTTGTGATTGCCTGATTATTTTCAGCTGCCCTGTTGTTGTAGTTTATATTTTGGTATGAATATCATGACTGGCAGTTGAAATGCCTTTTTTCAATTTATTCAGCATTTACCATTGCTTCAGAGTTGCAGCTTCTTGTATTGGTAGGTTGATTAGGATGCAGGAAGCAAATTTTGTTGAAAGAGTTAAAGTTGCAGTGATGTATATTAGTTTATGTTAAGATGTGTTAGTGTAATATTTTATTGTCTGAAGAAAGCTGTTAAGAGTTCTTACTGCCGTATGATGTCGTCTTGACTCTGAGAGCTGCAATTAATGGTTGAGTGTGGATTGTTTCAGCAATTATTTGGCCCTCATCAGTTGCATGCTCTCCCCATAGTGTAAAGATGATTGTCATTGAACTGGTACAGGAAAGATTTTTGTTAGCAATTACAACGTAGTTGTCAATAGAGCAAAAGTAGTTATGGCATTATACCTTTGATCTGCCAGTACAATGTCTCGGATTAGAGTTGTTCCTTTGGCTGATTATGGATTCACGTGGACAACAATACCAATCACATCTGCATTTAATTTTATGAGATTTTATTGAAGATATGCAGTTATTATTTGCGAAATAGGAAATATTACCTAAGTCAGAATTAGTGTCAATCTGATGACAAAGTTTTTTGAATGGAGTAAATTGGTAGAGTGGTGGAAGAAGTGGTGGTTGTTGTTCATCGACAGGTTCGACAACGGTTGAGTTATCGATGATGATAATGCATGTTTTTCGCTCAATAGTTGGCTCATCATCTGTATACTGAAGCCTTTGAGACTACAAAGCGCCTGTAAATCTGAAAGTGGTTTCTGAAGAAATCTATGTCTGATCCGTAGATGAGAGCATCAATTTTGTTTGCCTAATCAATGTATTGATAGGAGCATTAGATATATAGTATTCGTAGGATGAGTATTAAATCTGTAGTCATTAGTCTAATGTACCTTTTCGTCGGCTTGAAGTAGCTTCAGATATCTTCTCCCTTCTTTTGATATCTGAGATTTTTTGCTTGTCGATGACTTGGACAGTAGCTGCCCAATTCTTAATTTCAGGGAGCAGCTCATCAAAGGTTATGAAGTTCATTGGTCACAATTGCTGCACAGTTTTAATATTAGACGAGAAATTAGACAATATAAGGATGTGATGGGATAAGATTAGAACTCTGCATGTGCAATGTGTATGATGAATGAATTGCAGGTGGTAATGAGCAAATGTTATTGTTAATAGTTGAAGTAAACAAGTATGAGCATGTTATGAGCTGAAAGTAAGATTGTAGAGTGTATGACAGGTATGATGAGCTAAGTGTCAATGGTGGCAAAAAAGCCAGTTGGGAAATTGTTGCTATGAAAGCATTCATAAAATATTAGAGCTGTACTATCTCCAAAATCTCAGTATAAACTATGTTAGGAGTAATATCATCTGAGGTGAGATCAGAAAGAGAAGGCTTGATCAAGATTTTGACAGAATTGCTGTTTCTAGCTCGAGAAAGAGCTACATAGAATTGGCCGTGAGAGAAGACTGGCTCACGAAGGTAAATACCAACATAATCTAAAGTCTGACCCTGAGCTTTGTTTATTGTCATGGCGAAGTATAAACGAATTGAAAATTGCATTCTTTCAAAAGCTATTGGACAGTCAGGGTCACTATCTGATTTGAAGCATATTCTGTGCAAGAAAACTTCTTTTTCGGCAAATTCACCACAGCTGATGACTGTCTCTATTATATTTTGTCGTAGAGATCTACATATGAGCCTTGTGCCGTTACAGAGGCCTTCCGGAGGATCTATGTTTCTGAGTAACATGATTGGAGCGTTTGCCTTTAGGAGTATTTTATGTGGAGGGAAACCATTCGGTGTGAGGCTGCTAACAAAATCTTCTAGGATAGCCTGCTGAGAAGTGTCCGCTATTTTATCCCGCTAATGTATTCAAAAGTACTGCCTGAAAATTCTTCTATCAATGCATTGTTTATGTCATCGACAAAGTCGTTTTTAGCTGTTAGAATAGCTCGGTTTGTCCATGAATAATCTTCGTGTGAGCAGCTCTTCAAGTCTAGAAATACTGCATGAATTAATTTGTTGAGTGATTGCTCTTCAGTACTGCATGGCACGAGTAAGTCTTTAGGAATCTGAATTTTGTTGTTGTGGACAAAACATTCTGTTCTATCTCCTATACGAAAAAGATAATCAGTAAAGTGTGGATCAACAAGAGCTCTCATATTTTGTTTAAGTCTAAGTTTCTGTAAATGAGGCCAAATATAGGAATTTATAAGACTTGCTTGCATGAAGTCAGCCTTTGTTCCTTTTGTTATGACTGGAAGTACCTGACGAAAATCATCCCCAAAAACTATGACTTTGCCTCCAAAAAGATCATCTGTGTCTGTCAAGTCTCTCAATAGTTTGTCCTCGCATTCGATTCCTGTTTTGTGTATTGTTGGAGCTTCATACCAAATGATCAGCTTCACTTGTCGAAGTAATGCTGCTAATGTACTTTGTTTGCTAACAGTACACATCTTGCTGCTATCCATATTGATTGGTATTTTGAAGCGTGAATGCGCTGTTCGCCCTCCAGGAAGTATTGATGCTGCAACTCCACTTGATGCTATAGCCAATGCTATAAAACCTTTTGATATGATATCAGCCAGTAAAGCTTTATATAAGAATGTCTTGCCGATTCCTCCTAGTCCATCTAAGAAGAATAATCCTTTGTGATCATTGTATACATGAGCTGTAATTATGTCAAATGCAAGTTTTTGCTCCATATTTAGTCGACTAATGGACGCTATATCTTCGTCTGATACTGCAATCTGAGTTTCACTGATAGTATCTCTTGTTTCTCTGTCTGCTTGGTCAAACCTCAGAATTCGTGGAACTAAGTTGTAGCTATTGATATTCTTGCCCATTGATTGTAAGAATTTACTTATTTCATGAAACACTTGTATTCTTATCTGATCAGGTTGTGCATCAAATTGGTGATAAAAATCTTCGGATAAGGATGTCTCGAAATTTTGCCAAAGCTGTCTAGGATTTACTGGTGGGAAATGTACTAATAATGTAGCAAAAAGTCTCCTGAAAGTGTGTGACATATGATATAATGCTGCTTCTTGGAGGCATTGTTCCTGTGCGTTATTTGATTCAAAATATCCACTCAGTGTTGCTGCTTCCTGAAAGCTTGCTGCATATTTACCATCTATGATTTTGAGATCATCAAATGAAGTTGGTCCCTTAACGCTGACTAAAAGCAGCCACAGAAAATAACACTCCCCTTCATTTGGATTTGCTGCAACAATTCTTCTAATACAGTTTTTTTGTTTCCTCGCTGACCAGTACCTCTTATCTGGATGCCAAACGAAATGTTCAGGGAACTCCTTATATGTGCATTTTAAGGCTTTTGCTAAGTCATCAGTTGCATTCATATAGAAAAACTCTGTTAACATGGTCCTTTTCTTCAACTGATTTTTCAGTACATCCCTGATATCCTCATCATCCTTGAAACTCATGGATTGATAATTCTGTAAGTGTAGCTGTAAATTGAGAACTGAAGGATGCATTTCATTGAGAGAAAATCTGTATATTTGCCACATAGTTTCAATACCAGATACTCACCTTGCTGTTTGATACTCCTTTATTTCATCAACACACTGGTCTAAAGTATTTGAGTTGACCCGAAAATGTTTTTTGTCATGTCCTTTGAAAATGTCCTTGAACATGTATTTGACAACTTTGATGGTAGAACAGATTTTAACATTGATATGACAATTGAACTTTGTTAATAGGTATGGATTATATGGTTCTACCCATCTGTTATCAAGTTCTTGGCCTCGGACGTTAACTATTTTTCCATCATTTCTTCGTCAATATATCGGATAACCATTTTGTCTATGAGTTGTAGTAGCCGCCCATTGCTTTGGATACTTGTTCTTGCAGAATCTCACTCTTTAACCTTGCATGCACACATTGTTAGGATTTTTACTACCACAAGGGCCATGCATCATATGCCTGCGGACCATCTTAAATAAATGCTTTTCTGCACTTTCGTCTGGTAGTTCAGCCGAGACAATTTGATCATAAGAATCAGGGGAATATAGCTTTGAATTTGGTTTCAGAATAATAAGGAAATGAGTATGCGGCAAGTCTCGTTTCTGAAACTCAATCACATACGTGTATGCTGCAACCTGACCAAAAATTTCTTTCTTGGATAGCTCTTCCTTTAGAATTTCCAATTTAGCATGAAAGACCCGAGCACATAAGTCGATTCTGTTTTGTGCTTCATTCGTAGGCAGCATGTTTTCTTTAATTTCTGGCCATGAAGGATTGCATGTCATTATAAGAAATAAATCTGGTCTTCCGAATTTTTGCACTAAGGCCATAGTATCCATATATCTCTTTTTCATGTCTCGAGATCCTCCTATGAATGAAGCAAGTAACAGTATATGTTGGCCTACTTTGGAACCCTGAGACTGTCCATGAACAACAGAATCCATTAAGCCTTGGAGTTTCTCTTTTCTTATAAGTAGTTGTTTACTTCTGTAGAAGTCGAGTCTCAGAGTTTCAAGCTTGACATACATATCTACAACAAATTGTTGTAGTAGACGGCCTGTGTTCAAAATAATTGGACTGTATTCTTTTCTGATCTGAAACTTGTAGGCATAATATTCTCTCATTGAGACAAACTCTTTTGAATTTTCATATTGTTGAAAAGCTGCAAAGGTTCATTTAAAGTATGAGTCACATATATATATATAAAGTATCTGAATAGAATTTTTATGCTGATAATACATTTGTACAAAATAGTTGAATAAAATGTACCTTGTTGCTCAGAGCTAAAAAGCTCTTCAGCTGATCTAAAACTAGTTAATGTTACTGTGCATTTCTTCTTTCTTTCTGCTCTTTTACGTTTCTTGGGGTTCACATTTCTCGATCTTTGAATTCCTAGGTGCCAGCTTGTTTCTCCAAGAGGATATTGCAGGGGATCATAACAGTCATAATAATATTGTACACGATGACTCTGGCTTTGTTTTGTATATACTTGTATATGTCTCGTGTAAGCTTCTGTTGGATTTTCCCCTTCAATCCATAGAGTTGCAACCTGAGAGACTGTAGGCTTGTTAGAAGTTCTTTGATCAGCAGTAGAATGTGATCTGAGAATAATCTGATATGAGTCCAAATCTGCAACATTGCGCAAGCTTCGGAAAAAATAGGCGTAAGGATTTTACTTCATCATATCCATGAGTTTGGAAACTATATTCACTCTGACTCTCTCTGAAAATGCTAGCCTATTCTGTAATTCATGATCTGTATCATGAAAATAAAGTTGCAGATACATCCCAGATCCTCCGTGGGGAATCAATTCATTGATGAAGTGATATGTTTGTCCTTGGATTTTGAATGTATAGATGCCATTAGTTCTCTTGCATAAGGCCTTTTCATATTGAACTCCAAAAGATGTAAAAGCAAACATATTATTATATGTTCAAACATATGTACGAAAAGATATTGCATCTTCTGTGTTTCCTGTATATAACTCAACTAAAATGTCTGGCAATTTGTTTTCATGTAGGACAACTTCACCATCAGAACAGCAGAAATTTGGTGTTTCAGAATGGAATCTTTTGGCACCACAATATTGGCAGTCAGAAACCTGAGGTAATTTATCTGGTTCATCACTGATTAATTTGAGTGCTTCCGTACCCTTAGCTGTTTGAGCTGATAGACAGTAATAAATGAAAATGGCTAAGGTAACTAATGGTATATATTCAGGTGAAGAACAAGCTATAAAGAGTACACAAGACTTGGAATTGATAGACTTCTATTAATTCATGAACCTTTTCTATGCATCACCTTCCTTTTGATATATCTGGTAGATCGTTGCCGGTCAGTGGATGTAACTGGGGCAAGAATTGTGTTATTTAAAGAGAAGTTATTGATATAAGAGTACATTTGATTGTAAGAAGTGTAAGATTAAGTAAAAAAATATTTTTAGACAGAAGAAGCAATGTAAGAAATATTGCATTAATAGCATAATAAACCTTTAATGGAAACATTAGTATGAGTGATATTTGGTTCTATCGTTTGATTCAGAGAAGGGACCATACTAATGCCTACAAGAATACAAAAAAGGTGCATGTGAGACATTCTGTTAAGACAATTCATAGCGTAACAGAAGTTCAAAATATAAAGAATAAAATTGTTGATGGCAAACCTGGTGTATCTTCCACAACATCAGAAATATAGTTGTAACAGTTGGTGCAAATTGGAGATTGACCTGCTATATAAGACTGGTTAGCAACTAATTATGATCATAAGATACAACAAGTCTTGTGTAATTATGGAAGTGTACCTTGATTTTGTTCTGTATTGGATTGTAGGGATTGGTGAACACATTGCAGTATAGGCTGCTGAGCATTGGTTGCTATAATTATAAATTGATAATGATAAGTATTTAATCAATGATCAAATTGTTATTAGATACGTAACTGTAGCTGTAAGGTAAGCATAAGAGATATAAAATGCAGGATGAAATGACTAAATAACTGAATCAATTAACCTTCATTTTTTGTAAACCGAAGTTCAGATGTATGTAAGACTTCATCAAATCGCAATTGGTGCTGCAAGGTTTGTTTGGGAGCTTGATTATGACGAAGTTGCTCTGCAGCTAAAGGAGGGAAAAATATCTGAGATAGAAGCGAAAATAAAGTACCAATGCAATAGAATAGAAAGGCAGTTTTATCAGATGTAAATAATAGTACAATTGTCAGTAAATATAGGTATCTCACTCTTGAGTTCTTGATAAACATTAGTCGCAGTTGATATGTTTGCAGCGTCACTGGATTCTTGAGAACATTTGGTAGCTTGCTTAACCACTATTTTCAAGTGGAAATAATCATGTTGAACAATTAGCATGCATAAAAATGGAATTAATATTAAGACTAAATTTTAGTAACTGAATACAGTAAACAGCCTATGCACCTGCATCAAGAGGAAGTTGGAGCTCGTCGCATGGCTGAAGTGTATCTCTGGTGCTGGTTTCTTTTTCGTGACACAAATTAGTGGGATTTTTTTTTGGTTTTCCTCTTTTGATAGGCCTCTCTCTGTTTCAGACGGCGCAATTCTTTTTCCTCAGGCGATAACGCAGCATATTTCTCCCTTAACTTCTGATTGCGCATAGCTTTTTGCGCAACTATCTTATGACTATCACTATAACTACTCATCCTATGGTCTAGTTGAATACACTTGGTTTATAAAGACGTTTAAAAAAGCTATAAACACATAAAAAACATCATGCACATAAAAGTGAGGCAAACAGAAGTGGAGCTAATTGTTTGTGGGAAAAGATGAATGCGAATAGCTAGCAAAGTCGATGCAACTACAATAGTGCAAGAAATTGTAATGAAAGTGAGCAAAGACGGGAGAGAGATTCTTACCAAACAAAGATCCCTAAAAGTATTCAACAGCTGCTGGGGAAAATAGAAACAACGTCAAAAAGATATGCATGCAAAAGATAAATGCAAAATGAACAGAAGCATGCACGAGGAAAACATGCAAAAGAACTGGTAAACGGCTGATCAGCAGCTATTAATGGAACAAAAATGAGGGAAAAAAATAAAACAAAGGGAAGTAAAAGGATCAATACCAGCAGCAACAAGGCAAAGGAAGCAAAGTAATCGGAGACGAAAGGAAACAAAAGAAAGCTAAGCTAATGGAGGAAGGCCAATATATGCGGATGATGAGTAATCTGTATAGCAGTGTGCTGAATATGGCATTGGAAATAGCACATACATGAAAGTGGGGGCACAAAATTTATTTTCCAATGATAACCTCAACTTAAAATCTCATAATCCACAAGAAAGGCAACTTTGAGGAGGAAAGTGTAAATTGGAGACTGAAATTACTATTTGTTGATTTAACCCAACAATCTTGTCAAAGGAATTGACAAAAAAGGCCAATTTCATAAGACTGAGAAGACCATTAAAAAAGAAGCTATTGAGGGTAAACAAAGGAACAATAAGTGCAGCAAGGGCATAAATGTAATATAAAGCTAAAAAATCTCCAATTGTTACACAAATGTTTATCAGTGTGAGAGGGGGGGATAGCATCAGCAAAACAGCTATAGAGTAGAAAATGACGGCAAAGGGCTTGAAAGAGCAGATGAAAGTGCCTTTGCACAGTAAAGAAAAAGTGCCTCTTATATATTATGCGGATGATGAGTAATCTGTATAGCAATGTGCTGAATATGGCATTGGAAATAACACATATATGAAAGTGGGGACATAAAATTTATTTTCCAATGATGACCTCAACTTAAAATCTCATAATCTACAAGAAAGACATCTTTGAGGAGGAAAGTGTAAATTGGAGACTGAAATTACTATTTGTTGATTTAACCCAACAAATTGTCAAAGGAATTGACAAAAAGGCCAATTTCATAAGACTGAGAGGACCATTAAAAAAGAAGCTATTGAGGCTAAACAAAGGAACAATAAGTGCAGCAAGGGCAGAAACGTAATATGAAGCTAAAAAATCTCCACTTGTTACACAAATGTTTATCAGTGTGAGGGGGGGATAGCATAAGCAAAACAGCTATAGAGCAGAAAATGACGACAAAGGGCTTGAAAGAGCAGATGAAAGTGCCTTTGCACAGTAAAGAAAAAGTGCCTCTTATATTGTGTAAGGATATATGTATATGAAAGTAGCTATTTTAATCACTATGTTTGTCCCTGGTATGTCTAATTGAAGAGAATTAACGGGTTATGGGTCATTTGAATTTTACCCATACTAATCCTATTTGGATTATATTATGTGTTTAAAAATTATCTCTAATTTTAAAATAACCATATAATTTTAACTAATCTTATCTTAATGATATCGGCTTTCTACCAAATTATTACATACAAGTATAGTAAAATATTTTTAAATCACAATTATTGAAATCTTATATTCCCAAAAATTACTTCCTTTTACCACCATAATCTTATCTTAATGATATTTATTTTCTACCAAATTATTACATAGAAGTATAGTAAAACCTTTTTAAATCACAATTATTGAAATTTCACATGTCCCATAAATTACTTCCTTTCACCACTATGTCATTGATTAGCATTCAAATTGTTCATCATCTTTTCTTTTAATTTTGAATTAACTTAGTGTAAAAAAAGAATTAACTATTACATTGATATATTTATCAATATTATTGGAAACTGAATATTTATTGACGAGAAAAATGGATTGCTAGATCTTTTTCTACTTAATTAAAAATGAATATATAGTTATAGATTTATGGTCATTATAAGAATTTAAATTATATAAAAATATTTATAAAAATGAATATCTATCAAGTTTTTATTTGATGTATACTATCATATTATAGTAAAAGTATGTAAACAATTTTTTAAAAATTAGTAAATAATTGAACATTAATATACATTAATTTTTTAAAATTAACATGAATGAACATGTAGAACTATTGTTAATTTTTATATTTAAATTATTTGTATTTGTATAAATTCACAATAAATAAAAGTTTTTAAAAATTAGTAAACAATTGAACATTTAAAATACATTAATTTTTTAAAATGAATATGAATGAACATGTAGAAATGTTGTTAATTTTTATATTTAAATTATTTATATTTATATAAATTCACAATAAATTAAAAAAAAACGGTGCTAAAGCACTGGCAAAATTCTAGTTTCAATGAGCCATGTGGGTTAATCTTAATTTTCTATTTTTGGGTAAGAGAAAATTT
The DNA here is from genome assembly GCF_003713205.1 of Coffea eugenioides. Lineage (NCBI taxonomy): Eukaryota > Viridiplantae > Streptophyta > Magnoliopsida > Gentianales > Rubiaceae > Coffea > Coffea eugenioides. The sequence continues at coordinate 6,633,422 of NC_040038.1, read as the reverse complement.
GGATGGATTCTGCTTCATATACAAATGAGTCGAGTTTAATTAAATAGCCTGTAAGCCTAAAGAGTTTATTGCACTCTAAGCCCCTAGAAATCCAATTGCATCTTCCCCACCAACTTCAACTGGTTTGCATGGGAAGGGCTGAAGTAGTGTTGGAGGGAGGAGGGGTGAGAAACAAGAGAGGGGGAGGGGTGATGTAGAGGGATTGAGAACAGAGATGGAAAGGGGATGAAGTGGTGGCTGACAAAAAGTTTTATGTCGATTCAAGACCAATAGAAAAATAGAGGGGTTGAAATTAAATCAGACTCTTTTTGTTGATATTCTGTCTTGTCAAACATGCGATTTCTAATCATAAATTTATAAAGTCGTGATATTGTATTCTTTGTCACCATCACAAGAAAGCAGTATTCACAAAAGAAATATTCACACACACTATTCTATTTCAACCAAAAGAAGATGGAGCATAATTTAAACCAACAAAAAAAGGGTTGTACAATACCTTACCTCCAAAGTGACAAATACTAACATATAATATTTAGATTACAAAATACTTATTTTAGTGCCTCAATTGAATTTTCCTAGTGTTATGCCAAGGCTTAATTTTCAATAAATTAAACAGTTGCATTAAAATTAACGAAAAGGGATCCAGCCGTAGGAATTTAATTACTTTAATTGTCTTCTTTTAATAGTATGTATAAAATAGCCCCACTCCACCACGTACTAGATTATATAAGAAAGTCCGTAGGGAGCTTTTAGCTGAGCAGAAACCAACAGATGGAGCGTCTTTCACACATTTAGGTTTGGCATCCTAAAGTCAGTAGATTTTGCAGCCTGCATGTTGCAACCTGCTCAAATTTTGTTCTTCATTAGCACAATCAACAGAACTATATTTCATCCAACCTTGCTGAAAAAAAAGGGTAAAATACAATTTACTCTCTGATGATTTAGCGATTTTTCACATAACCTCCTATAATTCCAAAAACCATATATAACCCTCTCATAATTTGAATTAAAGTGTCAAAGTGATGGAAATAATCCTCTGTAATGGAATCCATGAAATGTCGAAATTATTCTTATTTAAAAATTAAAATAGTTGAAGTGATCAAAATATATAAACATATAGTATGTATGACATTTTAATCCTGTATGGTTTTCTAACTTTATATAGGCGCAATTTTGACATTTTAGTTGATTCCGTTATGAAATATAGATTTCGCCATTTTGACACTTTAATCCAAATTATGAGAGGGTAATATATAGTTTTTGAAATTATAGGGAGATTATGTGAAAAAATGTTAAACCATAGGGGGAAAAAGTATATTTTATCCAAATAATAATAATAATCTTGTCATGCATTTGAAATCCCAACTAATTTTGTCCCACCCCAAATGAGTCCAGATGAACACAAATCAATGCACGATGTTCTTTCTAAATCATTTTACATAAAAACTTTTATAAAAATTTAAGCTTGGATACATTGCCAATTTTTACACAGAAACATGTATGTGTGTGCGTGCATGGGTTGAGAATATATGAAAGTGATTTTGTAATCTTTTAGTAAAGGTAGAATTAATACTTAAGGTGATTCATAACGCTTCAAGAAGTTCACTTATTTCTCAGAGTTAAGACTTGTGAGCTTACGTACGAATCACATAAAGTCAATTTTCAAGAGAGTAAATTCGGTCCTGCCTGGATCTAAAGCCGGCGAGCTTGAGATATCGGCTATGAATGATAGGCCTCGTGCCCACTGATCAATTTCTGGCCCCCTGTTCTATAACGAAAATCTGCGTTTCTACCTGACTAATTTGAAAATTATAACACTTCTAGACATGGCAATATCAATGGCAGCATTTTCGAATAAAGGGATTGCTGAGACCATTCTCTGTTTCTATGTCTTTGTGTTTTGTTTCCTTCCCACAGTATTTTGTGCTGGATATTTGCAAAAGCTTTATTCACCAGTTCCTGGTCCCGGGTGCTTTGCGTTCGATTTGTTAGGAGTAGGACCTTACACAGGCGTTGCCCGATGGAAGAATTCTCAAAAGCAGATGGGCAAGGATTCTTTTTCCTTGTACATGGCAATATGGCATATTTATCAAATTAGTCACCAGGGATATACTCTGAATTAATTTGCAGCTGTCCATTCAAGTAGTGCAACTATAGCTTTCAGTTTTAGAAGCCATCATATCGCCAATGGGTAAAGATTCTCTACAATCTCAAAAGTGATTATATAGTATAGTTAATGGTAATAAATAGGGTGGTCTGAAATTCTCCCTATCCTTGCCTTGCCAACTTCTTAAATCTCACGACTCCACTTCTAGAAAAAAAAAAAAAAAAAGAAGTTAGATAGAGGAGATTAAATGAAACACACAAATTCTAATGTGTGACAAAAATTTATTTTATTTTTGCGTGTGAATATTTCAGTGTCTACATTTGATATATATATATATGATAGTGTTCGAATGTGTTTTGTTGGTATCTACATTATATCATGCGGTTGAAACTGGTAATTGATCCATTGCAACACTTGAGTGGTCGAGTTTTTTGCAAAACTTGATGAATTGACTAGAGACTCACCAGAAAATTATACAATTTGTGCTTAGATTCTACAATCCTTAAGCTTTCTAAGTTCCAATTTGGTCCCGGAAATTTTGTGATGGCACTAATAGCACGGCTGACCCAAAAATCTGTGGGAGGCCATTAGGCTTGGGGTTTTACTACAAGACTGGTGAGCTCTACACAACAGATGCTGGTTTAGGCCTTGCTGTGATTGGATCTGGAGGAGTTCGTGGAAAACAACTTGCCTCCTGTGCAGAGGGAGTGCCATTTTGGCTTCCCTGATGGCCTTGAAGTAGATCAAGAAACTGGTATTGTCTACTTTACCGATGCAAGTTCCCGCTACCATATCAGGTATCAGGTTGCTAAGGTGATTTATTAATTTTGCTAGTTATGATTTCTTTTAAATTGATACTCCCTCCGTCTCACTTTGATAGTCCCGTTTTCCTTTTTTGTCTGTTCCAAATTGTAGTCCACTTTTCAATTGAAAATTATCTTTTAATTTTTCTAAAATACCCTTGTTCAATGTAGGTTGTTATTAGTATAAACTATCATATTTAGTGTAGATTGTTTCTTGACCATCAATTCAAGTTTTCATGAATAATTAATATAAAGTTGTACTTTATTTAATGTAAAGGTTTTTTAGAAAAATAGCAACCTAAATTTTTTTTTCTAATAAAGTTAACTATTTTTTCTTAAATTATGGAAAGAAAATTAGGACTATCAAAATGGGACAGAGGGAGTATTTTTGATCGACTCAAATTGAATTTTTAATTTCTAAATGTGATAGCATAACATTGTCCATTTGCAATCAAATTTTAGTGCTAATTTCCGCACAAAAGGTCGGCTATTTTTTCACAAAAGGTTTATGTGTTTCCATTCTGTTGCCAATGTAAGAGTTATATTTATGGATTATTTGTAAAAATCCCTATAAGCAATTTATGATCCCGAGAGGATATTTTGATCCATACTGATGATTGAAACCGAACCACCCAAATGTTCTTACATGCCTATGAAAACGAAGCTACGCAAGCTATGAACTATGGACAATAAGTCAATCAGCTAGCTAAAGTCAATTTTCAAGACATAATTTTATCGAAACCCAAACACGGCCGCTTCAAATGTCAACTATAGATCTCGTTGCGCTGCGCCAATTTCTGGCCTTTCGTCCCAAAGGAATTCTACAATACAGCGCTACACTTTCTAACTTTATACCTATAAATACCCTCGTTTATTCGACAGGGCTTCATCATCTAGAAATGGCAACTCTTACAACAGCATTTCCTAATAAACGAATTGTTGAGACTATTCTCTGCTTTTATGTCTTAGTTTTCTGTTTCCTTCCCACAGTTCTTTGTGCTGGGCATTTGAAAAAGCTATATCTACCAGATCCTGGTCCCGAGTCCTTTGCATTCGATTTGGCAGGTGGAGGACCTTACACAAGTGTTGCTGACGGAAGAGTTCTCAAATATGAAGGACCGAAAGTTGGTTTTGTGGAGTATGGATACACAAAAGCAGATAGGCAAGAATTCTTTTTACTTGAACATACATTTTTAGTTTAGTCACTAGGGATATACCATCTCTCAATTATTCTGTAGCAGTACATTTTACCATTGTATCTGCGAACGTAGCTTTCAAGTTTTAACCTCTCATATGTCCAACAAGGGATACAGAAAGGTCAAAATTTTCGCAAAATCTGATAACTTGATTGACAAAATAGATTTATGTCAAAGTTAATTATTCAATTTGTGCATATATTATATAATTTGTAACCTTGATATTTTCCTGTTTGGTTCAGGCCCCGGAAATTTTGTGATGGCACTAATAGGACGGATATCTCTCAAATCTGCGGTAGGCCAACTGGTTTGGGGTTTTACTACAAGACTGGTGAGCTCTATTTGGCAGATGGCGGTCTAGGCCTTGTCGTGATTGGACCTAAAGGAGGTCCGGGAAAACAACTTGCCTCTGCTGCAGGAGGACTGCGATTTGGCTTCCCTGATGGCCTCGAAGTCGATCAAAGAACTGGCATTGTTTACTTCACCGATGCAAGCTCCCGCTACAATATCAGGTTGCCAAGATGATTAACAATTTTTTAGTAGTTATAATTTCTCTTATATCGGTATTATCAGAAGACTAGATTGAATGTTAATTCCTGAATGTGATGCATGTCATTGTTTGTTTGCAGCCAAATTGCAGAGGTAGTTGCCAATAGAGATCAAACCGGAAGATTATTGAAATACGATCCAAGAACGAAAAAGGTCACAGTATTGCTCAGGGGACTTGCAGGGGCCGCTGGGGTGGCAATTAGTCAGGATGGCTCATATCTTCTGGTTACAGAATTTGTGAAAGCAAGAGTTTCCAAGTATTGGTTAAAGGGTCCCCTAGCACATACATCACATGTTATTGCAAACCTGTCAGGTGCGCCAGATAAGATCAAGAGGAACAGTGCTGGAGATTATTGGATTGCAGTAACAGTTCAAAGCCAGAAGCCGACACCAACATTACAACTTCAAGGACAAAAGATCAATGGAAATGGCAAGATACTGGAAACAATAACCTTTAGCCCTGGTTTTAATTCTTCATTGATCACAGAAGTGCAAGAATACAAGGGCAAGCTATATCTAGGTTCTATATATATTGGATATGTGGGGGTGTACCGGAAGCACTAATTAACGAGAAGGAATTGGATATGAATATGGATAATGTTCATCGCTATCGCATTTCAGTTGAAATGACTAGTCAATAAAACTGTTGTGATGTTTCGTTTTTTAATCATTCCTATGAAAGCCACAAGCGTAGAAAAAGTTGAAATAATTTGATCGTGTTCCTCTTTTTTCCCCTTCTTTTTGTGTACACTTTCTTGAAAAGTACTGCAGACTTCATTGAAAGAAGGTAGGAAATATGGTCCAAAAAGAAACATCTTGTCCTTCATTTTGAGTTACGTAATTCATTTGATCGACAATTTTTTCAATTTGCCACAGTTTAAATATTCTGAGAACAAACCAATTACCGGCGTGGGGATTTTTTTTTTTTTTTGGTATGTATTTGTTTGGTCTCTTGAAAGCAAATCAGTAATAGTTAACAATAATTATCAAAGACTAACTCCTCTTTTTTTTTTTCCCTGAAATTAACCTGCATTATTGGTGCTATATTTTTATACGTGATGCTTCAATTGAAAGTCAGATCATGTGTAATGACGACCTTCAATTGTCTTTTTGACTGACCAATGTTTATAATAATTTACTTTGCTTGATCCGAAAATACAAAACTGATTTGATCAATTAAAAAAAGGTAAATTAAAGACGACTTGAATCATCGATACCCTGCATTACCTCGATATTGCTCAAAACAAGTAAATTAATGGTTTTTGGTTCTTGACTCGCAAATAGATTAGAATATTGTTATTGTATTCTTCCCTTCATGGGATTTCCCTCCCAACCTTTTCCATCATATGAGAAACAAAATCCAAAGAACTCATTTATAAATTGTGATCTTGCCTTAATGCTTTTTTACCACTCTCTCACAAAAGTTCGTACTCTATATCTTCTTTAATTACATTTGAGTTCATAACCTTAGATAGCCATCCATACCAATATTCAAATCTTTTTTTTCCACTTGTCCTTTTGGTGGGAAGGGAGGGAGGTTCATATTAGTCACATATCATTCAGGTTAGATGAGGCAGGAAGTATGGTTTGCAGGCTCATATTACCTTTATGGTTGAAATCCACAAATTCTTGGATGTATCCTAGATTTTAGAGGATAAATGAACATGGATTGCTCCTAATGAGGGATAAGCTTTACTTACCTAGGAACACCTAGGAGCAATCAGACAAGCAGAGGAAAAATGAGGCCGGTTTGGTAGTTGAATCCTTTGCTTGAAAAGCTGAAATAAAAGCTGATTTGGCTCAATAATTTGACTAGTTATAGAATTGAAATGGTTGGAAAAATGACTTGGTCCCGTTTATCGAGCTGTTCTTGTTTGATATGATACAAGAAGAAATCATAGTTTATGACCATCAAAACCAAGAAGTCTCCTTCACGTGTAGGATCTCAATCGTGAGCTGCTAATGATTTTCTTCTTCACTTCTCGAAAAGGAAGACAATTGAAGCTTACGGAGATGCAGCAAATTTCTTGGAAGGAGGAAAACTAACCAAAAGTACGAGTCACCGACTTAAAAACCATCCGCATCACTTCAACTTAATTTCTAGTGAATCAAAACTGTCACGCTCGTGCCTACATACAAAAAGAGTATGAAAACATTGATTGATTGATTGATAATCCTTAATTAGTGTACTATTATTATTTTGGTTTAAATATTTCAAATTGTAGCTCACACTCGAAAGTTATTAGATCAGCTCTCTACTTTACTGTATTGCATTTGATGTTAGAATAAAAATAGTAGTGTATAATATTTCAAACTCTTTGTTAGCAAAATGATTATAGTAGAAATCGTTTATTACGTTTTTATCTTGTCAGAATAATATAATTGAGTGTGAATTCCTAGATTGCAATAAAAAATATCTTTGTCAAAGTCAATGGCCGAGATTAAAGGGATTGAACACGAAAAATGATTTCCAAATATTGTTGAGAAAGAGTCTTAACTTGCCCTTACACCCACGATATACTTTCAAATCAAATATTTAGTGTCCCAAATAATAAATTTATTAAAACTTTATCATTTTATTGTATTCATAGGTATTTATATTATGAAAATTGTGATATATAGACAAATGATATTCTATATATAACTAGGAGGATTTGTTGTTATCGTTATCCAAACTTTCAATCTTTTCAAAAATTGAAAATTAATTCAAAACTTATAATTTAACAAAGTTTTATCACATATTTTATAAGGTTAGTGAAAAGTAAAAATATTTTTCTATTATTTTTAAAATGTATAAAATGCAGAAGAATTTTAAATTATATGACAATCGTATAATATACAGATATTTTATGAGTACTTACTAACTAGAATGTGAAGTTTCAATCATTAATAAAAAATCTTATCATTATTTCAAATAAACTTCCTAATACTAGTCTGATACAAATTTTTTAAATAAAATGGTAAATTTGTAAGTTTTGATCATTAATCAAATTTGCTATGTTATAAGTGAGATTTACTATTTATCTATAAAAATTACTATTACTTGAAGTAAACTTACTCTCTAAAAAGTAAGTTTGGGACATAAAGTGGGAGTTTGTTCTTTAAAAAAGTAAGTTTCATATTTATTTCAATTAACCTTTTGAGATATAAAAATTACTATTTTTCTAAATTAATTTACTATTTTAGATGAGAGGCGTATTATTAAATTTTTAGATATTATCGTATTTAGGTGGATGAATCTAATAAGTAATCAAATGGTTACTAAAAATATAATAGACAATGGCTTTCGAGACATTTGAATAAGTCAAGAATCCCAAGTCTCGTCCACATCCACATGCCATTCGATCGGGATCCATGCCGCCACGACCGTTTCCACTTGCACAACCCATGCAATGACTCGTCCGCTCTTGTTCCTTAATTTCAGAGAAAGACATTAGAAACTTCAAGGGAGATAAGAAACCTAGCCCAGTTTTATAGTATACATTTTGACGGCAATTGATATCAATAGAAGGGGAAAATTCTTTCCCCACTTTCACTACTTCCCTAGTCAATGAAAGAAGAATTTCTTAGCATCATCCCTGCTATTCATTTTTTGAACCACCATTGAGTTATTTCAAACATTTAAAACCTTAAACGTCAACCCAGCAATAGTTAAACAAAATTTTACGTAAATCACCAAACATCCTGAGTGTTTCCGTTTTTATATTCAAAATTATAATCTATTTTAATGGCCAGAAATTTCTAGCTACGTGCTCGGGTGATTCTGGCAGCACATGCAAAAATTAGTAGCCATTAATTGAATGGACAGCATAAGGGTTGAACATTTATATATCATGACTTGGGAAAACTTGCTATCAGCGAGTTTACTCCAATCTAGGCAAAGGTACGATTGGTCAACCCACAATTAGATCAGCCGACGAAGATAAAACTCTTGCACACTTTAGATTCAAGTGAGGTCCAAAAAATGTTTATTGAATTGTAATATGGATTGATCTTTCTTATACTAATGGCGTATATACTTTCGGGTTGAGATGCTTGGCAAGTAATTTTAATATGAATTTAAATATCAGATTTTATACATGTAATACGCATCCATTAGCACTAGTATATACGTTGTCAGAATAGCAAAACTAATCTTTCTAATTAATACCTTATTTAAACTTTATGGAGAAAGCAAGTCAAGAGCAAATTAACTACGACATTATTTGCAAAAAAAAAAACTATGACATTATAGATTTACAATTATAAAATTTCAAATCAAAGATGCGATTCTACATAGAAACACATGGGTATGTTCTATTAACTAATATAACACGAAGGATGATGTGCTTTTGAGTCATTGATTGTACTTCATTAAAAATGATGATAAGAGTGCTCGATAATCAGTCCATCAATCAAGCGGGAATACCTTTTTCTGGTAAATTAATCTCTTGTGGCATCACTTGTATGAGTGATGGATAAAATAGTGGTCAGAGGGACTAAAAATCTATTTATAAAAGTCAAGTTAATTAAACCTTAATTATCAATATACATTTATATACTGACTTGTCTTCTAATTCTCATGTTGGAAGTATTAATTGTCTAAAATACTAACGTGGTCAGGAAGGCCACTTAAAAGTTTAAAGCAGAGGATTTCCCTTTGTACAAACTTCATTGATGATTCTTTAAATAAAATTTCAGGTTTGCTGAAAATGAATAAATATTTTGACATGTCTTTCTTACGTTTAGCTCTGGCAATCAAACTTTGGTTCATTTTGTAGCTGTAGCTTGTTGTCGTCCTAAAAAAATTTAAAAAGAGTGGCATCTTGTCTTGCAATACGTTAGCATCAATTTAAATCATTCCATGATGAACATAAATTCACCGATTACCTTTTTAATCTCTTTGTGTCATAACTTACAAGAGTTTGAGCTTGGATGTATTCGCAAGGGTTAACAATTTTTATGAACATCCTACTACCATGTATCAAGCTAGCTAATAGTCGACAGGGAGACTGAGAATCCAAAAAAAAAAAATTCTAATAAAACTAGAATTAATTTTACACAATAAAAGAATTAATTTTACACAATTGTAATCATAAAATTATATTTACGAGCTTAAGTTCTCCTATTCAACTAATTTATCCTTCTTATCATTAGTCGGGCTCAAAAATTCAGTTTAAGTCAATTGTCGATTGTCAACTGTCACATTCATCCTTAGCAATAATCTTTGGTCGAAATTGGATTTGGAACTTGATTCATGAAATATCATATTATAAACATAGATCACATTACGAGGTCATACGAGCCCACATGACTATCCTAATAATTTAATCCCTGTATCATTTTAAAGCTCCCCGCCATGGCTCGAGTTCGTCCCTATAAATACCCTACTCAGTTACGTTATTTCCATGTAAAAGTTTATCGTCTAGACATGGCAACAATGGCAATATTGTTTCCTAATAAAAGGGTTGTTGGGTTTATTCTCAGTTTTTATGTGTTTGTTTTCTGTTTCCTCCCCACAGTATTTTGTGCTGGACATCTCCAAAAGCTTCATCTACCTGATCCTGGTCCCGACTGCTTTGCATTCGATTCAGCAGGTCAAGGACCTTATACCGGCGTTGCTGATGGGAGAATTTTCAAATATAAAGGACCCAAAGTTGGTTTTGTGGAGTATGGATACTCAAAAGCAGATAGGTAACAACTAACAAGTCCTTCTGCTTGCACTTTCAGTCATAAATAATTATATCATGAATTACCATATCCCAAATAGGTAGCAAAAACAGATTGAAAAGAGGAAAGAAAAAAAAAAAAACATCTTCAAGCTATTTAATATTTTATTTCGTGCATATATTACCGCGACTAGTAATCTTGGATGCCCTCCAATTTGGTTTAGGTCTGCGCGATTTTGTGATGGCACTAATTCAACCGCCTTGGCAAAAGCCTGTGGAAGGCCATCAGGGTTGGGGTTTTACTACAAGACTGGTGAGCTTTACGTAGCAGATGATGGTGTAGGCCTTGTTGTGATTGGACCTAAAGGAGGCGCTGGAAAAGTACTTGCCTCCGGTGCAGAGAAAGTGCCATTTGGCTTGCCTGATGGACTAGATGTTGATCAGAATACTGGCATCGTATACTTCACAGATGCAACTGCCCGCTACACTATCAAGTTGGCTAGATAACTGTCATTATAGTTTATTTTTCTTCAATCCTCTTGGATGTATTATTTAAAGCGTTAATTCCTGAATGTCGACATATAACATTTTGTCGTTTGCAGTGAAATCCCGCAAATAATTGCTAGCGGAGACTCAACAGGAAGGCTATTAAAATACAATCCAAGAACAAAAAAAGTTACTGTATTGCTGAGAAGACTAGCAGGGCCAGCTGGGGTGGCAATTAGCAAGGATCGCTCATATCTTCTTGTCACAGAAAATCTGAAATCAAGAGTTTGGAAGTATTGGTTAAAGGGTCCGAAAGCAAATACAGCACATGTTTTGCTAAATGTGTCAGGATCGCCAGCTAAGATCGTTAGGAACAATGTGGGAGATTTTTGGTTAGCAATGACGGTAAAAAGGCAAGTTCCAACCCCAAGAATTAAACTTCAAGGACTAAGGATCAATGGATATGGCAAGATATTGGAAACAATAACCTTCAACCCTGGTTTTGACTCGTCAATGATTACAGAAGTTCATGAGCACAAGGGGGCACTATATTTAGGTTCTCTATATGTTGGCTACGTGGGAGTATACAGGAAATTCTAGTAGACATTGATATGTTTCTTTGTTTAGTTGACTTAGATTTTATGTTTAATAATAAGGGAGTTGCTTCTCAATAATAACCGGTATCAACTTTTCACATTGGGTTGATCGATTGTTCATTTTTCTTTTCTTAGCATAAGTGAAAAGTTTTGAACTCGAGACCTCTATTGTACTTTTATGAGGTTTACTGATAAATTTGTTTTTGAAGTTATTATTTTTTGTACATATACTGGTCTTTCCGACTAAATTCGCCGTCTTTTTACAAGTATTTATTTTTTCTTGGTCTGTAGACTCTGTACGAAGAACACTATTTGGGCAATAGTCAATTGCTCTTTACTTTCATAAAACTTCTACCATTAACAAATAGTATGACATACATGAAAAAAAAAGGTTATGACATACACATGATTTTGTTCCAAAATAATCTTCATATATTGCGGATCTGTTATCTACAAGATTTTGACATGTCTTGCTTTGTAAGCCAGAGTGCATTACATATTTACATTACCGTTTCTCGAGTTTCTATTTCATTATCAAACTCGATAAATTTTGCTATTCAATATGGTCCACTACACTTAATTTTATAGTTGGTGCTTGAAAGGAAAATTTTTTTTTTTGAGCATTTGTGCCTTTTCTCCTAATTTAAATCTGAAATTTACTTAAAAATTTTGAGAAGAGAGAATAATATAAGAGATGCACAGTGCATGAGTAGGTAAATAATTAGTTTTGGTTGGATTTATTGAAGGGGTTGAAACTAAAATCACAATACAATTAATTTAAATACACTTCATTAAAGTCATTGCTGAATAATAGGTGCAATAATAATTCCTTTAACATTGTTTTTAACTTAAGTAAAGAAAATGTACACTTTTTATCACCAAATTAATTAAAACCTATATATTTTTGTCCATTAACATATTTTTATTAATTGAGTAGCCATTTTGACGAAAGAAGAGGTTACTGACTAAATGAGGAATTTTAAATAGTTTAATAAATGATCATTTGCTCTTCTTTCATTTACTTTATTAACTTATAGGGAAAACATATATTAAGAGTTACAAGAATTAAACAAGATAAGCGACGCGACACACTTTTTCTTAAACTATGACCTTCATCTTTTATCTCCAGCCTACCGCACTAATTACATTCCCAAAAAAGAATATTTAAAAGGCTAATAGCTATTTGTTCAATAAAAGAACAGTCCTAAACTAACACCCCAAAGTCGTCTATTTAATTTCACGTTAACCACAGTGAATCCCAGTCTTTTCAGTTTTTATTTTAAATTTTGGATTTTTGGCACTTAAAAAGGCTAATAGCTATTTGTTCAAGCTTATATAATTTATTCCAAAGGTAATCTTTTTATGCATTGAGGGAGTGTAAATGTATGTTACGTAATTTAATTTTAAATTTAAAATTCACTTTTTACATAGGTAAAACACATGATGCATCTACACTTGTTAGTGTAAAAAATTCTCTATATTGCCCGTGCATAAAAGTTTAAAAATTAATATTCTATACATTGACAATTTGTACACTGCCACCTTTGGATAAATGATAACGATAGACATCAATAAGATTTGAACAATTATCATGATTTTGCAAAATTGGCTAGTTATTAAGGGTGTAATCGAGTAGAGTCGAATTCAAGTAGTCCATTACTCGAACTTGAGTTGAGTTAAAAAATTTGAATTTGAACTCGAACTCGTCAAACTCTTGAAAGTTGAGCTCTATTTTGTTAAGCCTAACTTAACCTCAAGCTCAAATCTTAAATATATGTATATATGTATATGCATACTAAGCTTGATTGTTTGATTAAAGCTTGACGATCTTTTGAATTTCATAAATTAGGGTAGAACTCGTGCTCATCAAACAACTCAAATTGCTTAAACTTGAACTCAACGATTTTCTTAAGAATAAGTTTTTCGATAAGCTGTGTTGTTTGATTTTAAAACACCAAACTAAATTTCATTAATTAGAACAAAGCAAAAAAAGTTGAATGATCTGTTTTAGGGATGGCAATGGGGCGGGGGCCGCCCCGCCCCGCATCCCCCGCAGGGTTAATAAAATTTTACTATAGTTAAATTTTAATAAATAATCAAGTACTAAAATATCAACACATCATCAAGTTATTATTCATTGTAATTTTACAATTGAAACTCATAAAAACAATCAAACAAAAGTTATTTGAATACAATCCAACATGATGAAATAAATACAACTAAAATAGTCAAGTTTTCACTTTTGGTACAAATACAATCACTAATTCATTACTGTGTTTGTGTTTTTTTTGAGAAAAAAGTGTTATTCTATTAAGTGTAATTAGAAATTTAGTATAAATGTATTAGTAAATTTAGTATAACTAATTAATCAATTCTATTAGTAGACATGTCTAATTATTCGTATAATTGATAATATCAATTATATTACATACACTAATATATATTATATAATACATCTAACTAATAATATCATTATCATAAGTTTACAACTAATTAAATTACATATTATATATAATTATATATATTTATTTATATATATATACTTTTTTTTTTGCGGGTGGCAGGGCTGGGGTATACTCCTCCGCCCCCGCCCCGTTTCTAAACGGGGGGAAAAATTCCCCCCCGCCCCCGCCCCGAGAGCCCCCCACGGGGCGGGCACCCGCCCCCATTGCCATCCCTAATCTGTTTCCTACCAAAATTGGCCTTTTTAATATCAACTTAATTGAGTTGTCATTATACTTCAATACTTTTTGCATTACCCGCATACAATTTTTTTTTTAAAAAAAGTTTGTTAATGGTCTTGATTTCCCGTCTTATAAAGAAATCAGATTGCTATTCCATTCCCTTCATATATATAACTTCCCAACCCTCAACGTCATTAAAGAAAAACCCAACAAAAAAACCACAGAAATCTTGCTATCAATTACTATCTAGTACCAATATAACGACAGAAGTCTTGCTATCAATTATCTAGTACCAATACAGAAAAGCCCTCACAACTTGCTATTTATTCCCAGAGGAGTTAAAAATGACGCAATTGGTAATGTTCTTGAAACATTGAATCTTGCTGGAAAGTTCAAGAATTTGAGGCAAATCTGGTGTCCTAATTGCTAAAGCACCAGGTTTACCGCAAGGAAATGTTGGAAACTTCTCTGCATTGGCTTCTGAATGAGGCATACTTACTTGACGATTGGGTTATTGAATCTTGCTGTTGTTTCCGACTGTGTCCTTGGCCTTTTCATACATAAGTCATTATATTTTCTTGGTCCGTACGAAGGAACGACATTTGGTCAATAGGTTTTTGTTTTTACTTTTATTGGGTAATCAATACTTCAATAGTCAACTGCTCTTTGATTTCGAATAACTTTTACCATGCATTTCCTCGCAATTTACAGCTGCTCGCAATTAGTCCACCCCATACCAAACACCACACAACAAACTTCACATAGCTCATAGCTGAGAAAATTGACAAGATCATCGATGGAGAATAGCAATGGCATAGGGATCTTAGGCCTCGGAATTTAATCAATGGAGAAATGGGCAATCAGCATATCAGATAGGTCAACACAAGATATTGAGGACCATTATCCGTCATGAATTATGATCCAGATATGGCTCGAATCCTGCTGATTTTTTTTTTTTTTTTCTGAATATGGAATCCCCTACGGAACCATTTATTGGGATTCAACCTATTTACATCCTAAACAGGTTGGATAAAAATTTAAGTGTTTTGACCCCGTATTGGACTCAGATCCGATTAATATATTTAAATACATAATATATCCATTATAATTTGTTACTGATTCATTTGTTTTGTCTCAAATAAAAAAAGTTTCCACATAAATCAAGTAATTGTTGAAATTTTTCTCATTGTATTATTAGTATTTTACGAATAAAGTTTGTCTAAAATAGAAGTATTGAAATTATTGAGAACTATTATAGTGAATTGATTTCATGGGCTGCCAGGAACCCTTTCGTCAATTTCCTAAGATCAGACCTAATGATAACATCTAATTTGATGGCAATTAACAAATGGTATCCGGAAAGCACTAAAATCTTAATTCTAGTGTCAAAATACAATCCAGCTTTATTTTCTAAACCTATTACGTATAATTTACTTCCTAAAACTATTACATCTAATCTGATCATTGACTAATCTTATCCTGAAAGTACTAAAATCCTAGCGAAGCTTGATCTAATTTTTCTTACATCATGTCTTGCAGCGGTATCCTTCCCCACTGTTATTTCACTCCTCTGTGAAATATTTCAACGATTAATGCGTGGGGTGTTGTAATATCAACTTAATTGGAGGCTTTAGATGTCAAGAGGCTAGAGCCATAGCCGTATATTTGTAGCCGTGCTATTAGCACAATCCCTTTCATCATTTTCAGGTGTTTGGTTAGCCTATTTACAATATTTTCTTACTTCATTTTCTAGTGTTTGTTTAACTTTTGAAATATTTTCCAACTTTGAAATATTTTCACTTTTACCTCTATCTTTACTTTCTACACATTATAACCACATACTTCTTCCCATGAAAAATAAAAAAATTTATCTCATTGTTTAACTTTAAAAAAATCTTAGAAAAATGTATATATGAATAAAAAATTTCTTCTTAAGCAATAAACAAATTGCTGGCTATTCATTGTCAAATATCAATCACACGCAATGCTTATTGTGACATATATCTTGCACTCTCATGGCTGAAAGCTTCTCTAGAAAATAATGTTCCTATTATACATAATTAATCACTAGAATATGGTGAGTAGGGTGAGGCTTTTTTTTTTTAGCATACTACAAGCTTCGAAAGTTTGACAGACACCTTAATCAGACGAGACGCGTGCGTTTAGGAAAACAACTTCAATAAGTTTGAAAGAAAACAACTAGGATGAGTGAAAATCTTTTACACAGTAAAATATTTTCAGTAACTTTTGTGCAACCAAACACGGGAAATTAAGAACATATTTTCCTGGAAAATATTTTCACCCGAAACAAACAGACTCTTCATGTGAATTATATTAGGGTCCTAAACTATATCATTTTCACATCCATTATGTAACGGCTTTGCTACCCACCCCATCCTCCAGCATCATCAATTTCCATCATCAAATCATAATCCAAAAATATGGCTAGTTCTATTTCACTGACAGTATATACACTAGTAATCATCGGTGCAATCAATACTTACAAAACTTAAAATTCAAATTCAAATTGAAGTTGAAGTGGCATGTATCTGAATTGACTAATTTATACACAATCAATATAGGAACATTAATTTATGTAATAAAGTGAAATTTTTTTCTACGTATATATGTTGATTCTCAACGTTTTGTTTGATCCAGGGACAAGCAATTCTGTGATGATGTGATGGATATCAATCTAGGGCCACACTGTGGAAGAATCTTAGAATTTAGCTTCGACTCTATAACTGGATTTCTCTACATGGTGGATACGTTCTTGGGTTTTTATGTTGTTGGTCCGCAAGGTGTCCGATTTAATTTTCTTCACGGGATTTAAGGTGCGTTTCATGAATGCTATAAGTTAAATGATAAAATATTGATGCAAGAATTCTTAGCTTAGCAGTGCCAAATAAGGAATTTGACAAAATTGAGTTCGAGTTGTCTGTGGGAGAAAAGCATATTCTGGTAACTTCTGCTTCAGAATTTTAACCCCTTAAACTCTGAATTTCAATTACCGTAGGAACATTAAACAATGAAAAAAGGCATAATTTTGTCTAATCAAGTCTCGGTTCTTCCGTAGCCTTCACCTGTTGTTCGTTACTATTTTGTTAAAGAAGTTGGGAAAAACTTGAATAAAAAAAAAAATCAAGATATTCTATATGTGAAGCATTAAAATTGGGAAAGCATATTCCCAATTAGTAATTTATATTTCTTATATTTTCTGAAATAGTCTATCAAATGCAAAAAATTTTGGTAAGTCAACCTCTTATTTATTGTCCACAATTCATCTTCCATATTTCCAGAACCCACAAACATCTGGACGAAATTGAAGTAAACGAAAAACTAAATGGGCAGGATTTTGAAATTTCAGAGACAAAAATGAATTTTCTTAAAAATGGTTAAGAACTACAAGGATAATCAACCTATTCGCCAGTTTTACAAGTAATTATACACCCGCATACTGTCTTTCCATATTCCATTTCTTTTTTTTGCCATGCCGTAGAATTGAAAAGCTTGTGACAGACATGGCAGCCATATTGTGCAGAAAAGCTGACCAAGGGAATTTTACTATTGATTCAACTGGAAGATTAATCCCTTTACAAAAGAGGTGAAGGTATTGTTGGATGGACTCTCGTTCCCAACAGGCTCATTCGTGCTGTTTGGAGAGAATGCCAACAAAAGAATCAAATGACTTGTATTCTTTATGAGGTCAGAATAACATCCATGAAAGCACAAGAATTTTAATCTGCAGTTCACTAAATTACAATGCTGCACTATATCTTAATTGCGATTTCAAAGTTGCATTCATGTCAATCTTTTTTTTTTCAGCTTTAAGTGTGACTCTAAACTCTACATGAAAAGCGGGAAATGGGAGGGTTTTAATTGGGTTCTTAAGGTCCTCATGTCATACTTATGAGGCCAGAATCACACCTATCATTCTCTGTAATAATTTGAATTAAGAGTAAGATATCCAGCTTGAGGAGGGTGTTGAAAAGCAAAGAGAATTTAGATCTAGTTATGGAAAAGAGCCTGGAAATTCTAAATTTCTGAAGTTTACTGTACAAAATTTTATTAGACTCTATTCAGATACATTCAGGCTACGAAACAAAATTAATTGGATTTAACTGATGCAACAATCTTAGACACTCAAGAGAATCCAACACTTCTTGACAAAGCTCCTATTGATTGAAGCCTCCCCGCAAGATGTAATTGAGGGCTAATTAATAATTTAGTAATTTATTAATTTAGTAATTAATATATACTACTAGCATTTTAGTAATTTTTAGCCTAATTAACAATTTATTAGCTTAGGGCTCCATCCGTACCTTTCCAAATTTAGCAAAACTTTAAATTAGGAGCTCCAATTGGACCAAACCAGGAATATGTTTCATGACAACAAGAATGAAATTAATTTGAATTTAGGGTCTGTTTGTTTGGGTGGAGAAGGTTTTCCGAAAAACATTTTCCATATTTTCCGTTGTTTGGTTGTTAATTCATTTAGGAAAATAATTTCTGACAGAAAATAAGTTACACCCATGGGCGGAAAATAACTTCCTTATCTATCATTGTGAAGTTATTTTCCGCTGTGTGCTTTATGATGCTTCCAGCTCCATGATGGCCAGACCGCCGCTACATTTTTCAAAATACTTCAGGTCCAGGCTACTAAACACACAACTGTTTCCACAGATCCCCCATTTATACTTCCCATCCAATTAAATCAACCTCAGCTACTAGAAATGGGAAGCAAGAAATACATTATCAGGACTCCACCCAAAAGTTCCTAAAAACCCATCAAAACTGGGAACATCAAACTAAAATAAACGCCTCAAGTACCAAGGTCTTTATAAACTTTGCTACTACAGATTCTGTACAAATTCTCTCAATTGCATCATTTATACACCATAAAATACAGACTTTCTGCATTTACAGGGTTCAAGTCATCCATTATCCTTCTTGCAGCTAAACTATATCAACGTTGGCTAAACCCATCAAGCAAATTCAGTTGTCTAGGGAGGTTAGTATTTATTGCAACTCTTACCACGAAGAAATATCTTTATATTCTCCTGTTGAGACACCTACTTTTCTTTTCTTTGTCACAGAAACAACGGGTAGACTGCTGTCAACAGCAGTAGTAGACTCAACCTGCGAATTCCTTGCTTTCAAGTACTTCCCTACACCACACCCAAACCTTGACTCCCTGAAGTTCCAGTCCCTGGATTGTTGTACCATAAGCCAACCTTATCCTGAAATGCAAAGAAATAAATAAGCCATTTAAATAGTAGAAGTGAGGGAAAAAATACAGACGCAAGACGAACAGTATCAGATCCAGGACTAACATTTTCTTCATCTTCAGCATTGTTCTCATTAGTACTCTTCTTCTCGTCCTCTTCATCAGATTTTCACTTAATAACCAAACATTGGAAAATTATGGGGTAGGAAGTGATTTTCCAGGAAAATGACTTCGATGGAAAATATTTTCAATCCAACCAAACGGACCCTTAGTAGGAAACTTATTTCCTTGCATTACAGCTGCTCGCCATTAGTGCACCCCATACCGATAGCCCACGACAAATCTGCTGCTTTCACGTCCATTATCAATCGAGGTGTAGAATAAAATTAAAAACAATGGCATAGCCATCAACGGCCACCTTGAAACTCGAGGAATTTAATCAATAGAGAAACGGGCAATCAGCATATGCAACGGGTCAACAAAAAGATATTAGGGAAATAGGGACCATCATCCGTTATGAATTATGATCCTCTGACTTCGAGGGAGAGGAAGAGGGAGATAGAATTTTTTTTTGTAAAATTTTCTCATAAAAAAACATGATTACAACCGAAAATCACAAGAGCAAAGGATGGGAATAACAACCCACATATACAATGACAAATAGGCCTGTTAATCGGGTCATATAAGTCGGATTTTCATAAGTTCAGGCTCATCTCATTTAATTTGTGACATTTTTGAGTTTTGGATTAAAAAATATGAAAATCATACTCAACTCACAAAATATTCAAGTTTTGACCTTTATTCGGGTTTAGCCGAAACTCACTTGTTATTTCTCACTTTTCTTAATATAATTACTATAACTATGAAGTTATAAAACTAATTTAATATTCACAGGACCACAATATTAAAACTAATTATGAATAAGTAATAGTTCTTAAAAAGTACATAAATCAAGAAATTTTCAACAATATGTATGTTTAATTCGTTTAAAGTACATGAAAAATGGTAATAAAAATGGTAATAAAACATGCAGTCATAAGCCAATATATCTTTAGAGGTTGGAATTTCTTTATAGCCTTGTGATTTGAATCCAAACATGCTTGGTGATTTGTGTTTCTGCTAGAAATTCTAGACAAAAAAGAAAACAACCAATATTATGCAAGTACAAAAATTTACTCAACCAAAAAGAGAAGTTAGAATTTCAGTTATGCATTACCAATAGTAGCTCTCAAGAAAGCTAGTAGAGAAGTTTTTAGATGTATTTTTGTGTGTTTGTAATTTGTATATATTTAGTATTTAGTAATAATATATTTGGGTATATAATTATAAATAATATCAAAATATAAATATTATATATATCATTATATATAAATAAGAGGTAATTAAAGGGCCGGACCTATATCGAATTTGAGTCCAATGAAACTCGAGCTCGGCTCATATTTAATTCGAGGCTAATTTTTAGGCCCAACTTCAAACCTGCTAACTAAATGATCGGGCTCATCAAGCTTTTTCTCGAGCCGAACAAGTCGAGTTCAGACTGACCTGACACTATTGACAATTCTAACAACAAATCTAGTCATCTGTCAAAGTTAGGATAGAATACGAATTCTTGATCTTGGCAGTGAAGAATATATTAAAAGTGACTCCGGGCAAACTGGGCTAACCAAACTGATTCATTTGAGTAGAATATCTAAAGGAATCACTCATTGCCTATAAATTCTTCCTTCACATAGTTGTCTTCCCTGAACGCCTTGTCCACAAATTTCTGCAAACTAAATGTACAAACGCTACACTATGGCTTTGTTTATTTTTTTGCTACTTTCTACTTTCCCTGATTCGATATTCTCGACTGCCACTAATATTGCCATCACATCACCCACCCAAAGTATCACTCTCACATCATTTGAAAAGCTTCCTCTACCCTCCACTGCGACCTCTCCGGAGTCCTTGGCTTTCAATTTACTAGGGGAAGGTCCTTACACTGGCGTCTCCGACGGCCGAATTCTTAAGTATATAAGGCTTACTAAGTCTTTCGTAGACTTTGCCTACACTTCACCAAATAGGTAATTTCTAATTTATTCTTAGGAGCACAAAGTGTATTTCATAATTGTCATATCTCAATTGCACCAATCTATGATGGTCATATGCTCGTGTCATTATTCTTGGTGCTCCGGTGAAATGGCTTTTATTCTTTATTTTTTGTACTCAATTAGTTTAGATTTTACAAAAATCTGATTATTAGAGAAGTCTAACAATTAGAATTAGCAAAAACTACTTTTTGGGTGATTATAAATTTTAATTTTTTAATCATTAAAAAAATGTATAATTAAAATATAAAGGCGACCGAGAACATTACAAAAATTGATAATCCAAAATCAAAATTTATAATCAGTTAAAATACTCAACTGAAAATAAACTCATAGAGTGTGGCGAATACCACTACTATAAGACTACTTATAATTAATTGTGAGCTAGCAAATATGACCAGACAAAACAGAATAAAGGTTCATACTTCATGTAGGTTTTGTAAACTACCGGCACCATATTTTCAACCTACACTTTGTGTTTAGGACTCGGGCATTTTGTGATGGGACGACTAGCCTCGACAAGTCTCCGACCTGCGGGCTGCCTCTGGGACTGGATTTCGATTATTTCACCGGTCAACTCTATTGTTGTGATCCATTCGTCGGCCTTACCCGTGTAGGAGCATTTGGAGGGCTGGCTACTACTCTTGTCCCGACTAAGGATGGAGTGCCTTACCGCTTTCTCATTGCCGTAACTAAGACTAGTGATGGACCTGTCTATTTTACAGATGCCAGTGCTGTTTATGGTCCAAAGTAAGTTCATCACTCTTGCATAAAACTTCTAGTACAATTTATGGCGTGGCTGTTTTTGCATGGACTCAGGCGATTGATTGCATTTGCATGATCCGATCAAGAACAAAAAAGTAACCGTGCTACTCTCACAGCTAGCCGGAGCTGTAGGGTTGGCCACCGACAGTGATGCCTCATTCCTCCTCGTTTCAGAGTTCATTGCAAAGAGAATTCTAAGGTATTGGCTTAAAGGAGAAAAAGCTGGAACTTCTGAAATTTTCTTGACATTTCCAGGAGGCCCAAACAAGATTAAGAGGAACCAAGAAGGAAACTACTGGGTTGCAGTGAATGTTCCGAAAAATGACTCCACCGTTGCACCCCAAGGTGTGAAATTTAGCCCTTCAGGAGAAATTCTAGCCATGGTTGATCTCAGCAAAGAGTACAATAGCCGTATTACAATTGTTATAGAATATAATAACAAAATATATGTTGGAGGTCGGAATTTTCCTTTTGTGGGTCAGTACGATATCAAATATGTCTGAAATTTAACTTCTACTAAGATCAATTTGTATCAAATATGGTTGAAGCACGGATGCCCTTTTAAAACAAGTCTAGTTTGGTTGTCTAGACTCAGTAGCAAATGCTAAGATTTGCTACGGAATAATATACTTATATGCTGATCTTTGAAAGATTAAGCTTGTGCTAATAAAAGGCAGTCGCTTTAGCTTTCTGAAATTACCTCCACGCAATTGATATACTATCCTTGTTTTAGCTTAGAAAAATACACAAACTGTAATAAGTTAGTTGGAACTCAGAGATTCGCAGATGGCCGAATTCTTGCTTTTGGGATTGCTTTCGTAGCTATGTAAATGATGAAACGTCTTAAATTGACTTGCAATAATGTTTTAAGCTTGATGTTGTTACATGAATAAGGCAATGCATCAGCTCTGAATACAAATCATATGCGTTGCTACCTTTGTGTATGTTTCATTCTTAATGATGAGATAAAAGCTTTGAAATAAAACTCATTTTTCACATTACTATCATCTAATATGATAATTATGATCTTGAGCACATTGGCTTTTTGGAATTTTACTCGTTATAAATCAACCATCCTGAATGAATAGAAATAACTTGTCCAATATGTAACATTGGGGAGGCCGGCCACCAACAAGGGAGATGAAACATATCCACCTTGTATGACATGTTAAACGAAGTGTATCTTTCAGGAACAATTTTACAAAATTTTCATTTTCACCCCATGAATGAAATTTTCTGGCTTCATTCCACGCCATAATGACAGATTATGCGTGCCAATTTTATGTGCTGCAAGATTGAAATTGAGAATAACATCCATGAAAGTACAAATTAAATTCGTGAGAAGACAAGAATTTTATTCTGCAAATCACTAATTTACAGCATTGTGAGAGCAAGTCCAAAATCTGCGCGCGCGCGCAGAAACAATGGGCATCAACTGTGAAATTTGATAGGGCATAATATTGGAAAGTTGGACTTAATTGGGTTCGACTTGAATGAGGAGATTTGTAGAAAACCTATTTTTTTAACGAAGGAATGTCAACACCCAAGTGTAAAGAAATTAAACTAAGGCTAGGGATGGCCCTGTTTATTTTACAGACGCCAGTGCTGTTTATGGTCCAAAGTAAGTTCATCACTCTTGTCTTGTATAACAATTCTTCACTTTTGAGTGTGTTTGTTTATCTTGATTTAGCTTAGAGATTGAAGGAGACTGTATAACCTTAGCGTGGCTTAAAGCTATCCAAAGAAGTATCTTGCTATATATAAAGCAGGAGGGACGGATTTGGTGTAAACAAATTGTGTCATTTACTGCCTAATCAACCCTTACTTCTAAAGAAAATTACATTATTTTATCTACTCACCTCCCTACAATCGCTCAATATTTGTTGAATTAACTACTACTTCCTTAACAAAAAATTACCATTTTTTAAAAATACCACAATAATTTAACTATTTTAAATTACTATTTCCAACAAAAAAATTACTAGTAATTTTTAATATATTTTTATTAGTAGCACACACATTGAATGTGCCGTAACCACTAGCAGTAATTACCCTTATGTATTTGATTACCACTCACTACTACTTCCACGGGGACTGCCTCGTTGTGTTGTGGCCCCATAAATCCAAGAAATTTATGCTTCTGCACCTTGCTTGACTCTTCTAAGAATAGCAACAAACTGCCATTAATAGTGCGAGGCATTCATAATTTTCTTACTTTTTGTTATTTTCCTAGGAAACTACGTATGTTTATCTGTATTTGTATAATTTGTTTTGTATTAAAGAAACGTTTCTATAATTTTGTATATTTGTATAGAAGGTTCTGTTAACATTGATGGCAAAAATTGTATAGGAAAATCTTTGCTAGTAATACAAATTTAGGGAGCATTTGATAAAACAGAAATCTGAAATCTGATATTTGAATTCATTATGTTATTGAATTATAAATATTGAAATCCTAACATTTGAGTACATTCTACATTAGGTGATAAGTAAATAGATTATCACTTATTTTTGAAGTAAGTTTTGCCTACATAATTCAAATCCACTTCAGTAATTAAGACGTTCTATTTTTAGTTATCAAACACATCTTAATATGTTAAGATCTTAATTTATTAAATTTAAGTATGGAATTGGGTTATCAAATAGGAAGTGTTTAGAAGGAAAATAATAAATGTTTTTACATACGAGCAATTTGTATTGGATTAATCTATCTACTCCAAAACGTTAACTTTAAAAAAGGGAACTATTTTTATTTAGAATATTTAAGAAAATTATAGCTTTGTATTTTCTTTAGGACTTGACTTCCATTGACATATATATGAAAATTAAACATTTTGATGCTTTTATCTTTCAGTTGTATGCTAAGTACACTTGAAATCCACAAATATAATTCTCTATCATTCGATAAACTAGAGTAAATTGATCCGCTTTTTGTCCTTAATATTCCTCACATATTACTTGAGTTTGTTAATGGCTGATCAATTTGGCCTGAATCTTTGTGAGAAGAAAGTTTTCAACTTCTTGTGACATTTCGATTGGGGCATAAACGAGCTTAATTAAACTGAATACACAAGTGATCAAGCTTATTTGATTATTTTAATGAGTTTGAAATTTTGTTCAAGATTAATTTGTTTATTTATTGAATCGAGTTTGAACGAATTTTTTTTTTATATTTAAGTGTTATCGAATATAAAATATTGTTCAATTTTGACTTGAATAGTTAGCGAAAACTCGAAAGAACTCTTATTAAGCCGAATTCGATTTAAGTATCAAGTGGTTTGGTTAGATTAATTAGAATACCCAAAAGTTTAGAGGCCAAGATCATCCAGCATATGAAAAAAAAAGTATATAAATCAGAGTCCAATCCCATTATTTAAAAAAAAAAAAAAAAATCTTGGGTGGCAGTTGAATCAGATCGTTGAGTCAGCAGCCACTCTGTATAGTAGAATGTTTTGTTTATACATTTTGCTATCAAGAGGGATGTACATGCAGCAATAGACAAGGGAGCTTTTGTAGTAGAACAAATTAATTTAACAAGAAAATTGAATCGAGTTTCCAATTTTCTTTACTATTCTCGGTTAATTCTGCATCCAGCGACTGTGAATCTTCTCCAGTGAGGTGCAGTTTGTACGTGTCAAGAAGTCTATGGAAACATTCACTGATTGCCAGCGAAATTTTCCTTTATAGATTGCGATGCTTATCATACAATTGCTTATCCCAATATCGTTAATGCTTAATCAAACGTCTAAACACATTATATGTTGATTACAAAAGGACGACCCAAAAGACAACTTGTAGTGGAACCAATTTCAAAGGCAAATGGAACTTAATCACCAGCATATTATATTGGTATGAATTTATAGCTGTCAAATAAACCCATTTAACTAAATTTATCCATATCCGCTAATAAATAGATGAGTATGGGTATTTTAAATTTTTGCATATGGATATAAATGGGTTACCCAATAATACCCATTGGGTAACTCATCAAATCCAATTAACCCATTTAGAATTGTCTTCTCCCAAACCTCCTCTCTTCTTCCCCCACCTTTTTTTTTCAAATTTTTCATTTTGTCATGATGTTAACTACTTTTGTTTCATTATTATTATTATTATTTGTTGGTTTTATCTTATCATTTTATTTTCTCTTAGTTTGTTAACTTGCTCATTTTTCAGCGTTACCAATTTATGACAAGTTTTAACCTCTTTTCTTACTTTTTCAAAATGAAATTTTAAATTTACACACGAAAAAATGCTAGAGGTTCAAATTTTTTGGATTAAGTTTTTATGTTAACTTTTATAGTACTTAGTTCAACTTTTTATATTCTTATTGTTTAATTATTAAATAGTATGTAATTTTGCGACATAGAGTACGGATGAAAAAATAATTGATAATTAGGTTTATTGTGCATTATAAGAACTAAATAGGTAAATGATGGTATGAATTAATAAGTTTGCAAAAATGAATTTATAAAAAGTTAAAATAAATGGGTAATTGGGTTACCCAATTCATTTTTTGGACTTACGCATTTATACTCATTTAATTAAAATTAAATGGGTATAAATGGGCTCACTTATACCCATTACCCATTTTATCCATCCGAAACACGCCAAAATCACCCATTTTGACACCTCTAGTATGAATTAATACCTTGCAACAATAAGCAGTGTTAATGTCAGAACATACAAGACTAGAAGACAGAAGTGATAACTAGCATCAAGGATACATGGATAGATGGATGAGAAAGAAGACCTAAAGGCCAATAAAAGAAATATTATTGAGCGCCGGAGTTTCATCTTAGTAAATACTCAAAGCAACAATCTATTGTCAGAGCGGTCCTCTATGTAGGGTGGGTGATATTCTTAGAGTTCTTTCTTATCCTTTGCTGTTGAACTTCCGGAAGAGGAGTTCTGGGCTGCTACTTGCCTTCCTTTTTGAGTCACAATCTTCCCTCGCACAATTAATGACACTAACAATTCTTTTCGTTTTTTGTCAGGTCTGCTATACATTTTTATCTGCCATCGGATCCCTATATGAAGATTAGATCAAGGACCATACAACGCCCATATGTTGGTTTAAATCATGGACGATTCAGGCTGCTAAACTTAACAAGAAATCCACCGAAAATTAGGATGGGACACAAAAAGGAGAATTTTTGGGTTGTCGTGAACAGGTTGTACATCAACAGCTACTCTTTATTCTACCCAGCATTAGGCATAAAATTAAACTCATAAGATCGAGTGAGGCTTCAGACGGATTTTGAAGGCAGCATAAAAAACGTTAGAATCAAATGTTGGCTCATTATTCCCAATACTTTATGCCAACCGGCCGTATGTCATTTTTTTCATTGAGCATGTAATCTATTGCAAATCACTTTTCGAAGCGCTAGATGATGATCATAGCCCTGGGAAGGGACACCAGCATAACAAAAGGGAAGATGGAGACAGGATATTATAGCATGTAGAGGATTTGATGGAGCAGTAAGGATTATTCCGTGGCACTTGATTCACAGAGATCTATTTTTTCACAGAGAATTTGAATCCCACTCCACCTGCACTGTTAGTGAACAGTGTGGCAAGTCCACCATTTGGTGCCCTACTTTAAAACAGATCCCAGACAAACAAATAAGGGAAAAAAAAAACAAGGAAAATGACAAAAATCCGAATCATTGTGGTTGTTCTGCTAGATCAAAATGGTCTTTTTTTTAAAAAAAAGTTTGGTTATATCATCTCAGATGGCATGCCTAATGAATTGCCATACTGGTATTTACAGGCTGAATCCGCGGAGGCTAACGCCACGGCCCATCCCGCTTCCAGCTAAAGAAGGGAACCGCCACCCTATCTACGTTGTGTATGGGAAGAAAATAACGGTCCCAATAAGATTTTTTAAATCATTAGCTTAGTTTGCTCATCTCATCACCCGCTTTCACGGCGGTCGTTATGATTTCAGTATTGACTATCGAGTGATTGGAGATATATATTATTTTTGCACCTTTGAATTCGAGTTTCTTAGCTATCCACCATTTGTCAGTCAATCATATTGGCTTAGAAAAATTCAAATTGCATACACTTTCCATTTAGAAACAATTTTTAAAGAAGAAATGGTACTAGGCTTGTTTTTTTTTTTTTAAAGAAAAAAATTGCAATTCAAGTTACACCCCTTCCTTCCTTTATATAGCAATTCCTTTCTTTTTACTTTCGTATCACATCTTTGTTCCTGACTCTCTTAAAGAAAATAATTTGATTTTCAAGAGACCATGAATCATCTGATTCTTTTGAATGTACTTTTGATATAGAAAGAAATGCAGTAGAAGCAGTCCGTTTCCTTCCGAGGTCCCAAAACCAAAACCCAACCACATTCATTCGCCGGAGTACTTCCCCAGCATCACAAAGTCCACTAGCACACGAAACCTGCAAAAATGCCCATCCTGTCACCAAGACTGGCTTGAAAGATGAAACATGGCAATAAGCTCACTTATCTTTCAAGTTGATACTTCGATAGCCAATTGTGCTCCTAGTCAACGGAATTGAGCTTCAAATCATTTCTACTATTCTTGTTTAGAGTCTTCATAATGGCTTAAAGCTAAAAATCAAAAGCCCGTTTGAATTGCTATTTTCTGAATTTTCTAAAGTTTTTGTAAAAAAAAAAATGTATTATAGCGATTTGATGTATATAAGTTAAAAAAAATTGAAAAATATATTCATGAATAATGTAAAAAATTTTAGTGAAAAATTGCATTCCAAATGGGATACAATGGAACATGATGTAAAAACCCTACTGCATAGACTTTTTATTATTTTTTTATGGCATAGACATCACACTGAATTGAAATAACAAGTCTCTTCACTTGAGGGTGGCCAACAAATTTTAAATGACCCACAAATTAAAAGGAAGCCAGAAACCAGTCAAAATCATATACATTTTAAATGTTTATGTGAATTTCTTGAGACGAAGCTAAGTGACAGTGGTGTACGAAAAATAGAGAGTTTCATTCAAGTGAACTATTAAAAAAAGAAAGAAAAAAAAGGCTAGATAGTGAGATGAATATTAAACGTTACAAACAATATTCTAAAGCCAATACTCAAGCTCCTTTAATGTTACCATTAGTATGGAACTTGCTAAGATAAGTATTTTAGAGTAGGCTACCATTTAAACCAACTTTACTTAACTTTATGCCAAAAAAAAAAAAACCCAGCAAAAAATTCCCTTATTGAGTTCTTCCCACAATAAGAAACAGCAAAAATTCACACTTCCAACAAGACTCTTTATAACTGTTTTTACACTTCTCAATGCCGATGCTAATGTCATGGAAGAAATTTACATCCAAGTTGATGGGCTCTGTAGCTCTTAGGACTTCTGTTTGCCTATAAAAGCCATTGCAAAGAACGACCTTGGCAGGACCATTTTTAGGTGTAACAATTGTTTTAAGTAGCCAAAAAATGGCAACGCTTTCCATTTTTGTCATCGTGTCCTTTCTTCCTTCTATAATTGCCTTGGATCCATATTCAAAGTTTATTCAGCTTAATCTCCCTTCTGGAGCCACTGGTCCTGAGTCAGTTGCACTGGACTCAAGGAATGAAGGTCCTTATTGTGCCATCAGTGATGGTAGAGTTCTCAAATATATAGATTCAAATACTGGTTTTGTAGATTTTGCCTATACTTCACCAAAGAGGTATTGTGTTTTTCTCCTTATGAGGATCTAATGTTTCACTTGTCAAAAGTTAATCTTAGGCATTACTTTGGATGAGAATTAAGACATCAACTAATCAAGTTTTTCTTGGCTGGGTGTCTAATTTTGGTTCTCTAATCATTTAGTGGTCTTGTAAAAGAAATTGGGCAAAAGATTTGAACTCAAGCTGGTGCATAACAAAAACTTACCCAAAAGGGTAAACGTGATTGAATGGTCTTCAAAAACTTCTAGCAAAAAGTACCCTAATTACAATTTCTAATTCAATTTTCAGAATTAAAATTTTCTTTGTTTCTTTCCAACAGGACTAAGCAATTATGTGATGGAACAACAGACGCCAATTTGGGGCCAACATGCGGAAGGCCACTTGGGTTTAGTTTTGACAATCTGATTAATGTTCTTTACATTGTTGATGCATTTCTTGGACTTTTCAAAGTGGGACCAGACGGTGGACTTGCTACACTACTAGCTAATAGTGCTGGTGGTGTAAAGCTCAACTTCCTTACTGGAATTGATGTCAATCCAATTACTAGAGATGTTTACATCACTGATGCTAGTCTCACTTATGATCTAAGGTATTCTTTAGTTCATAAACTCCATTGAAAAGTTCAGCCTATCTAATCCTAATGCATCTGAAACTTTGATAAATATCTTCATAGTGGTGAATCTTGATATTACCATGAGTGTAATTTCTTTGGTTCAAGGGAAGAGTTCAAGCCATATAAAGGTAAACAGGAAAGCAGAGGGTTTAAAAGTCAAATCAGGGACTCATGATCACTTGACTAATATTCACTCCAGTTAAAACTGGGTATTTGGACCAATTTCATCACAACTGAACTTAAAAACTTTTTGTGTAGAAATATTACGCAGCCAAATTTGGTCACAGATTCAAGTGGAAGATTGATCAAATACAATCCTAGGAAGAATGAGGTGACCGTATTGCAGGAAGGGCTATCTGTGCCAATAGGACCCGCAGTCAGTTTCGATGGCTCATTTGTGTTGTTCTCTGAGTACAGTGCCAAAAGGGTCGTGAAGTATTGGCTATTGGGACCAAAAGCAAACACATCTGAAGTTCTACGAGACTTGCCAGGAAATCCTAGTAAAGTCAAGGGGCCTCAAACGTGGGAGAATTCTGGGTGGCCGTGGACATCAATGTTCAGCAGCCACGCTTTACCACACCTTATGGTTACAAAATTGACTCATTTGGAAATTTACTGTTCGTGAAGGATTTTGAAGATCATTATTACAATGTTCCAGTGAGCGTGGTCCAAGAATACTTTGGAACAACCTTACTGGTTGGTTCTCGAGGTGAAAACTTTGTTGGCATCTACAAAAAGACCTTATTTTGAAACATGGCTAGCAGCTATCTTCTTACACAGACTGGAAGCCGTAATTGAACTGAATTTGTAGAGATAAGGATGCAGTGCCGAAAGCTATTAAGGACCCGTCTGGGGGATGTAGTAACTTATTAAAAAGTACTTTCCGAATAAAATTTTTAGCAAAAGTACTTATTAAGTGTTTATGTACTTTTAAATATGCTGTTTGGAGATATAATTCAATAAGTAATTATTTTATTGGATGTATTTATCTCTTTATTTAGTTTAGGGTAAAAAATAAAAAGTCCCATGTGGTATATCTAATACATAGAAAAGCCCCATGTGGTTTCAAAACATACAAAACGACACCCCATGTTTTGAACTAAATTGTAAACTAACAAAATTCGTTAAATTTAACGAAAATGACGGTCTCGCCTATTAAACTTACCGGATTCCGTTAAGTTTACCGTTAAGTTTATCGGATTCCGTTAAGTTTTCCGTTAAATTTACCAGATTCCATTAAATTTAACGAATTCTGTTAGTTTATAATTTAGTTTAAAACATAAGGTGTCGTTTTGTATGTTTTGAAACCACAGAGGGTTTTTCTGTATATTAAGTATATCACATGGAGCTTTTTTGTTTTTAATCCTTTAGTTTATAATATAGGATAAAATGATTAAATTTAATATTTAATATTTTAAATCACAAAAATTCCTCTAAAAGTACCAAATTTGAGCTTTTGTTAAAAGTACTTTTAACACCAAAACTTTCACTCCTAATTCGATCAGAAGATGTTTACCGAACATGTTCAAAGTACTTTTAACATCTAAAAGTGCTTTTTTTATCAAAAGCACCGCAATCCCAAACAAGGCCTAAATGTGGAAAAGATTGTAGTATTAAAACGCTAGCATATAGCTTTGCGAGACATTATATGTTTTTATTTACAGGCATTTCATTACATAAGACATACTTAGTTTATTCCATACTCTTATTTCGTATGTCTGATGGGCTTACTTAGAAATGGATGTGAACCCATCTATTACGGTACTCGCCTCTTAAAAGTGAACAAGTTCTAATTAAACCTTCTTAATTAGAAAATCTGTTCCAAATAATCCCTTCCTTTAATTCACTTTTGGTCAATAACGTTTAACCAAACTTAGGTCCTATTTAATAACCTAATTCAGTACTTAAATTTAATGGATTCAGATCTTAATATATTTAAACCATTTGATAATAAAAAATTAAACATTCGAACTAATTAAGTGTCACTGAAATTTTTAGACAAAATTTGCTCCAAAAATTAAGTAATAAACTATTCACTTATCATTGAATGTAATATGCACTCAAATATATTAGATTTAATATTTAACAATTCAATAATTTAATGGATTCAGATTTCAGATTTCAGACTTTAGTTTTTCGACTTCAATTTTATCAAATGCACCCTTAGTGGTATAGTGAAGTCTAGCAATTTTTTCAGGACCTTAGAGCAATTAATCTCCCATCTAAATGAGATAAAAGGAAATACTCTTCCAGTTAGGTTTGAAAAATTTATAATTGAGGGAGAACTTCTGTCATGAACCCTTGCATCTATGCACCATCTCACCACGTGTGGGCATATTTTGTAAGATGACGCAAAGATGTACCAAATTCATATCGGAAAAAGCCATAAAGAAGTATGGAGAAGTATGGATTGGGTACGTGATGGGTGATGATTAGTTAAGTTTGTGAAACAGATAAGGTCGCCAAGTACATGTTCTTGTTATCTTCTACTGTGGCGGAGCCACCTCTGGAGACTGGAATTGCCAACCCTCAATTTTCCAAATGTGAAAGAGTAGGCATGAAAGTTCTATAAAATGTAAAGTTTTTCTCATAATTGCACCCACTTGATTTCAAGAAACAACTTCTTTTATACATCTTTCCCTTGAAATTGCCCCCAATATTTTTGAAAACGTCCCTAGGCAAACAACTTCTTTTATACATCTTTCCTATGGCACAATTATTTTAGAGCATAAAATTGAATACTACTTGAAGAAGAAGTAACTTAAAAAGTTTAAACCAAAACATTCAAAATTAATACACAATTATAACAAAACTTGCTTTTCGTTGTTTGGATTGTAAGTTATTTGGGATATTTTTACTGTAGCACTTTTTGTGATGTGATGTATGTGAGATAAAAAGGTGTATTGGAAATTGTAATGATGATGTAAGCAAATAAAACTGGGTAAATAATGTTCAATCCAAACAAGTATAATTAATATTGCTCCCATTTACTATAGGCCTTGACTCTGTCACTGATTGTCTACTTATCCTTCCTTGATCTAGTTATGTGTTTTAAGTTTAAATTGCAATTCACCATCATGCAATTTAGCGTTTTTCTACGAGATTCTCATCCAAACAATATTATGTAAGAGCAAAAGTTAATTCATTGGAAAACTTGCTTTCAAAATTTTAGGTTTAGATTCCCGTAATTATGTAGCCGAGCTGTATGTAGCATACTACTGGCATTTTAGTAGCTCTGTCTCGATCACTAATTGTTTGCTACTTGAAAATTAAAATGGAAAATTTAAGTCACAATTCTAGGAAGACTTTAAAACAGTAGACAAATATTGAAATTCCGATGAAAAATATAATAATTATTTTGGTAAGAAGCCCTTTAAGTTGTTTATACGATTTTTTTCCCTATAAATACTTCTTGGAACTGCCTTGGCTCAATTCAGAAATAAGTAGAAATTAAGTATGGGTACGAATACGATGGCCATGTTTACCATCTTACTATTGTCTACTTTTCCTTCTTTGATCTTTTCCCTTGGGACTATTATCCCATTACCTAAAACAGATATTACTCTGAAAGGATTTACAAAACTCCCATTTCCACCGAATGTCTTGTCCACGGGTTCTATCTCGTTTAACTTACTAGGTGATGGTCCTTGTGCTGGCACATTAGATGGCAGAATTCTCAAATACCAAAAACTCACCAACTCTTTTATGGACTTCGCCACTACTACACCAACAAGGTAATTTTTAGCAGCTAATAATATGATTATGCCAAACCAAAATCACAAGAATCTGATCATATTTCAGGGGGAAAAATAATCCCTGTTGGCTTCCAAACTAAAGTACACTTGCATACTTTTTCCTTCAGGACCAAGGCATTTTGTGATGGCTCAACCAGCGTCAACAAGACTCCCATCTGCGGTTTCCCTACAGGGTCGAGTTTTGACTATGCTGGGAGGCTATTCAGCTGTGATATAACCACAGGTGTCACAGTTGTATAACCACAGGCTGAATCCGCGGAGGCTAACGCCACGGCCCATCCCGCTTCCAGCTAAAGAAGGGAACCGCCACCCTATCTACGTTGTGTATGGGAAGAAAATAATAATGGTCCCAATAAGATTTTTTAAATCATTAGCTTAGTTTGCTCATCTCATCACCCGCTTTCACGGCGGTCGTTATGATTTCAGTATTGACTATCGAGTGATTGGAGATATATATTATTTTTGCACCTTTGAATTCGAGTTTCTTAGCTATATA
The DNA here is from genome assembly GCF_003713205.1 of Coffea eugenioides. NCBI lineage: Eukaryota > Viridiplantae > Streptophyta > Magnoliopsida > Gentianales > Rubiaceae > Coffea > Coffea eugenioides. The sequence goes on along the minus strand of NC_040038.1, from coordinate 6,598,736 downwards.
TCCACCATTTGTCAGTCAATCATATTGGCTTAGAAAAATTCAAATTGCATACACTTTCCATTTAGAAACAATTTTTAAAGAAGAAATGGTACTAGGCTTGTTTTTTTTTTTTTTTTTTTTTAAAGAAAAAAATTGCAATTCAAGTTACCCCCCTTCCTTCCTTTATATAGCAATTCCTTTCTTTTTACTTTCGTATCACATCTTTGTTTCTGACTCTCTTAAAGAAAATAATTTGATTTTCAAGAGACCATGAATCATCTGATTCTTTTGAATGTACTTTTGATATAGAAAGAAATGCAGTAGAAGCAGTCCGTTTCCTTCCAAGGTCCCAAAACCAAAACCCAACCACATTCATTCGCCGGAATACTTCCCCAGCATCATCAGAAAGTCCACTAGCACACGAAACTGCAAAAAATGCCCATCCTGTCACCAAGACTGGCTTGAAAGATGAAACATGGCAATAAGCTCACTTATCTTTCAAGTTGATACTTCGATAGCCAATTTGTGCTTCTAGTCAACGGAATTGAGCTTCAAATCATTTCTACTATTCTTGTTTAGAGTCTTCATAATGGCTTAAAGCTAAAAATCAAAAACCCGTTTGAATTACTATTTTCTAAAGTTTTTGTAAAAAAAAAAATGTATTATAGCGATTTGATGTATATAAGGTAAAAAAATAATTGAAAAATATTTTCATGAATAACGTAAAAAATTTTAGTGAAAAATTGCATTCCAAATGGAATATAAAAGGACATAATAGAAAAACCTTACGGCATAGACATTTTATTATTATTTTTACGGCATAGGCATCACACTGAAATGAAATAACAAGTCTCTTCACTTGAGGATGGCCAACAAATTTTAAATGACCCACAAATTCAAAGGAAGCCAAAAACCAGTCAAAATCATATACATTTTAAATGTTTATGTGAATTTCTTGAGACGAAGCTAAGTGAAAATTCACATATTTTCTACTATTTTTGTTTAGAGTCTTCACAACGGCATAAAGCTAAAATTCAGGAGCCCGTTTGAATTGCTATTTTCTGAAAATTTTATTAAAAAATGTATTATAGTGATTTGATGTATGTAAAAATAAAAAGGTGATTGAAAAATGTATTTCTGGATAACATAAAAAAATTTTAGAGAAAAATTGCATTCCGAATGGGATATAATGGACCATGATGTAAAAACCCTACTGCATAGACTTTTTATTTTTTTTTTTTACGGTATAGACATCACACTGAATTGAAATAACAAGTCTCTTCACTTGAGGATGACCAACAAATTTTAAATGATCCACAAAATTAAAAGGAAGCTATACCCCAGTCAAAATCATATACATTTTAAATATTTATGTGAATTTCTTGTGTGGGTTCGTCTTCAGTCATCATCACAGGTCAGAGCATACCTCGGGATCATATGTTGTTTACAATATTTTTTTATGCATTGCCCATTAACACAATCCTCACATGACATTGTGATTCAAATACACAATTTTTTTGTAGGAAAATGGACAAAAAGAATAAGCATTTCAACAATACTGGCACGTTGGGGAGTCAGGACTGATCAACACAATCTTCACGTGATCGTGAGATTCAAATACACAATTTTTTGTGGGAAGATGGACTAAAAGAATCAGCATTTCAACAATCTTTGGTCCAAATTATCATTTTATTTTACTAATCATCAAAACTAATGATTTAATTACTGGTGATCTTTAATCTCCCCTTTGTTACGATGACAAACAAAAAACATGATTTCTTAGATCAAACTCTTTTTAAATATGGTTCCCTGGGTTTCATGGCATAGGAAATCCAATAAACCTCCCCCTTAGTACAAGCATTAGATGAAAATTAAAGCCATAAGTCATAAAAGAATTATCATTTGCCCATTCTTCCCCTTTTGTCATCAATTTAAAAAAACGGTTAAGTATAAGATTTTTGAAAAATTTGGGCAGAGTTTTCCCTATTATGGGAAGGTATCCAGCTGCCAATAATCTAAATAACAAGAACACAAGGGGAGAAGGTCCGGCAAGGACCAAAAGAACATTGGAAGTTATTTGGATTGTAAGTTATTTGGGATTATTTGGGATATTTTTACTGTAGCACTTTTTGTGATGTGATATATGTGAGATAAAAAGATATTGGGAAGATAAAAAAGTGTATTGAAAATTGTAAAGATGATGTAAGCAAATAAAATTGGGGAAATATGAAGCAATCCAAACAAACCCTATGGGTTTGTTTGGATTATTTGCCTAATGCTTTTTAGCTAAGCAATGTTACGTAAGGGAAGAAGTCAATTCCGTGAAAACTTGCTTTCACAATTTTAGGTTTAGATTTAAGAAATTACGTAACATGTACCATATCACTAGCATTCCAGAAGTTCTGTTCCGATCACTTTGTTTGCCACTTGAAAATAAAATGGAAAACTTTAAGTTAGTATTAAAAACAGGGAAATCACGACTCTAGGAAGACTTAATAATGGTAGACTGCTATTGAAATTCTAAATTTAATATGTAATTTTTTTGGTAAGAAGTCCCTGAAGTTGTTTACCACGACTTTTACCTATAAATACATCTTGCAATTGCATTTGCTCAATCCACAGATAGGTACAAAGTGTAAGTACGATTACGATGGCCTTGTTTACTATCTTCCTTTTGGCTACTTTTCCCTCTTTAATCTTTTCCCTTGGGACTATTATCCCATTGCCTAAAACAAATATTACTCTGAAAGGATTTACAAAGCTCCCATTTGCGCAGAATGTCCTATCCTCCGGGTCTCTCTCTTTCAATTTGCTGGGTGAAGGTCCTTATGCTGGTACATTAGATGGCAGAATCCTAAAGTACAATACACTCACCAAGTCTTTTATGGACTTCGCCACTACTACACCATCAAGGTAATGTTTAGCTGCTAATAATATGATATTGTGTACTACATTAAAGGAAACAAAAAACAAGAATTGATCATATTTCAGGGGGGGAAAAAAAGAAAAGAGAAGAACAATAATCATTGGCTTCCATACGAACATAATTTTTCCAAATTTTTCAGGACCAAGGCATTTTGTGATGGCTCAACTAGCCTCAACAATACTCCAATCTGTGGGTTCCCAACAGGGTTGAATTTCGACGATTTTGGGAGGCTATATAGCTGTGATATATCCACAGGTGTCACTGTTGTTGGACCTTCTGGAGGGCTTGCAACCACTCTTGTTCCCAGTAAAAATGGAACTCCTTACAAGCTCCTTCTTGGCATAGATGCTGCTAGCAATCAAAATGTCTATTTTACAGATGCCAGTGGAGTATTCGGTTTTACGTAAGTTTTCTTTATTGAATTCATGATCTTTTGGGTTCTTCAAAACTTGGAAGGCTGCAAAGTGTTATGATGATACATCATGAATTGCAGTTTTTGGAGCAATTTTAACTAATTGATTTATTTTAGTTTGATTAATCCGTCAATCATTTTGGAGGTTTTTTCTTTTCTCTCAGGGAGGTAGACAAGGCCATCCGAACTGGGGACTCCACAGGAAGACTGTTAGAATACAATCCAAAAACCAAAAAAGTGACCACACTGCTCTCAAATCTCGGGGGAGCTGCAGGGGTAGCTACTGATGCTGCTGCCTCCTATGTCCTAGTCTCAGAGTTCATTGCTAAGAGAATTACAAAGTATTGGCTCAAAGGAGAAAAAGCTGGCACTTCAGAAATTTTCTTGACGTTTACTGGAAATCCAAACAAGATTAAGAGGAATTGGGAGGGCAATTATTGGGTTCCGCTAAACTATCCAAGGCCGGACTATACCAATGCCCCTAAGGGTGTGAAATTCAGCCCATCAGGGCAAATTCTAGATACAGTGGATTTCAGCAAGGAATACTATCAAAATATTACTGCTGTTGTGGAACAACGTGGAAAACTTTTTCTTAGCGGTCTCTTCATCCCATATATTGGCCAGTATGAATTGGAATACCTCTACCATTGAGACTACAGCAGACGGAATTTGCCACCCAGGATGTCATTGGAATGCCCTGCAGATTGATGAATCCGCATCGCTATTAATAAGAATCAGCTGTGAACGCTAGCATTTGCTGGGAATAAAACTTTTCATACATTTGTATACGCAATATCACACCTAAATGAACCACTTTTATATTAACAACGGCTGGTTTAGCTTTCGCAATTCCCTGTCCACAATTTTACAAGCAATAATGTTGAGCAGAAAAAAAATATACAAAATGGTAATGGAAGATTACAGTCGAGAAAAAATATACAAACCTGAAGGAGTATACGGGAATGAGAATTAAGGATAAAACACACTTGGTGGATTTAAGTGGTGCAACCATTGTAGATATGATGACTGGAAGAGAATACAATAGATGTTATTTCAAGGGTTTTCGCAATATAAGCAGAAGAAGTTAACTTTTAAATTCAATTCGTGCTATGAATTTAGCATCAACCTCTAAACGCACAGTAACTAATTGCTTTTGTACTTGCCATTCCGAAATTAGCAAAAACCACTCTTGAACATACATTTGCGGTGTGCTTTTCTACTTTGTGCTTGTGCATGAGGAGTTTGACAGAAGTCCTAAACAAAAACTAGAAAAAAAGTTGAGGAAAAAAGAACGGAGAAAAAAATTCGAGGAGATGAGGAAAACTTGGGGATGGTTGTGGACTTTGAATTGGATACCGAAGAAGTCAATTTTCATATCTTGGAAAGTTGATATAGAAATTTTTTTAAAAATTTGGATAAAAGCAATATTGGTATAAAAATGTTCAATTTACCATAGTCAAATAAAAAAGAAAAAAGCCAAGAGGCATTTAGGGGCATTCTCTAATACGTATCGGTGGTGCGCGCGCTCGTGCGTGTCCTAACATTGAAGAGTAACAACTCGAATTAAAAAGCTCCCCAGCTTCATAAGGGATTGCAATTCTTCAGTTACGATTTCTAACTAATAAGCCATTTGATTCAAATTTCACAATTACTATTATTATGGGTATGATATATTAGAAAATAATAATGGATTTAATAAAAATTCATAGAGTGTTCGATAATTTTACAATAGTGAGTTTTAGTTATAAAAAATAATGAATAAGTGAAAACCTACTCTTTAATAGTTAATCATATAAAACTTATAGAAAGGGTCTATGAAACCTATTAGTAATTGATTTCGATTCACCTTAAATACAGATTATGTATGAATATAGTTAAAATTGAAGCTCATTCCTCGTCTTGAAACTCATCTACCAAACGCCCCGTAAATATATATATATATATATATATATATATTTATGTCTTCCCTTTCCAGAAATTAACAATTTTGGGTTGAAATTAAGGGAAAACTATGCAGTTAGATAGGTTGGCTGCTTGGATCTTGGTTTATTTTCTTCACATTCCCTAATCCATACGTTTGAATTCTTCAGTCTTCTTGTGAGGCTTACATTACATGCCTCAAGAAGGCTGTGACCACTCAAATAGTATACCTCAACGACTTCTGCGACCACTCAAATACTATACGTTTATAGGCAGGCTTACATGCTCATTAAATATTTGTGACTTTAACATGAGCTAATTCTACTTCTATAATGCTGAATTTGATGACGCAAAAATTTAATTACCATTCACTACATAAATACTTACTATCAGAAAATATCAATTCTTGACTACTAATTTTATATTTTTAGATATTCAATTCTTGACTTTTGTCACTAGTCAACATCAAATAGTTTAAATATTTGAATTGTCAATATTTAAACTATTTGATGAGACAAATTTAGTCTGGGAAAAGCAATAATGGCTATGAATCCAACAAAATTTGATACGCTTTTACCATGAGAAGGATATTTTTCACCCTTGGCTAAATATCTTTTAGGACAAATTACATTTTACCCCCCTGTGGTTTACCATATTTTTACATAACCTCTCTATGATTTCAAAAGCTATACATAACCCCCTCATGACTTGGATTAAAGTGTCAAAGTGACGGAAATAATCATTCGTAATGGAACTTCTAAAAATATCGAAATTACCCTTATAAATACATGACACACATTAATCCCGTATGATTTTTATATTTTACCATATAACCCCCTTATAGTTTAATACTTTACCATATAACCCCCTTATGATTTTCAAAATATACACATAAACCCCCTTGGTTAATAAATAATTTTCAACTTTACATAAGGGTATTTTTGACATTTTAGATGACTCCGTTAAGAATGATCATTCCCGTCACTTTGACACTTTAATCCAAATTATGAGGGAGTTATGTATAACTTTTGAAACCATAGGGGGTTATGTAAAAAAAGGCTAAATCATAGGAGATAAAGTGGAATTTGCCCTATCTTTTATGTAAAACACGATCATCAAAGTGAGCTAAGAGATTAAAAAAGAACAAAGAAAAGAATACTCCTACTTTAGTCATATGTGCTTGGCTAATTTATTAGTAGTTGTATGACCTTAGACTTATTTTGCTCTAATTGATAATCCATGGGATGCAATTAATATTCTATATCAAAGTTATAATAGGATAATGTAGCCAGAAGCGGCAAACAAATGGGTTTATTTGTTTTTATATATGTTCCTCAATCGCTCTTTTTTTCAATTACCTTTTTATTTTACGTATATTACATTATAAAAAAATATTACAGTATTATATTTTAAAAAAAATTTCCAAATGCATCTATGAGAACAAGAGTAGCTGAAAAAGAAATGGTCAATTGCCATAAACCAAATTTGTGATGTACAATTCAATTTGATTCATCTAGACTTATGTTGCATAGGGTTGACTAAAGAGTATCAACTTGTGCTATCCATCTGCTTTCTTATTTCCTTTTTTGGTAAATTTTCCCATGCTTAGGCAAAAGAAAAAAAAGGTTTTCCATGCTCAATGAATTCACTCGTGCCTATAAGTACTTCCTTGACACTGCCTTTTTATCCCCAAATCCCCGACTAATATTATGAACAATATGGCTTTTTTCATTTTCTTGCTGCTATCTATTTTCCCAACATTGATTTTCTCAACTGATACCAATATTGCCATCATTGCCTAAGCAAAATATTACTCTAACATCATTTAAAAAGCTCCCTCTACCCGACAATGTGACATCTCCGGAGTCATTTGCTTTCGATTTGCTAGGGGAAGGTCCTTACACCGGTGTCTCTGACGGTCGAATACTCAAATATATAAAACTTAAAAATTCCTTCAGAGAATTTGCCTATACTTCACCAAATAGGTAAGTTGTTTTTTTTTTCTTTTAAAAGTGAGCTTTACACTGCAATATCGCAATATTACCCACCTAAAACAACCATATGCTTTGTCTCCCTATGTTTAGATCACCAATGAAATTTATTTTATCTATTATATTATTCGATATATGGTATAGGGCATGAAACAACAGCTATCTGTAGAATTACTCTTGCAAGATTATTCGATATAGTCATTCATCTTCAAACCAGAAAGAAAATATCCTGCATCAGTAAAAGCTAGAAAATGAGAAGGGAAACCCGATTATTTAGCTTTCTATATCATGACATTTCATTATCACAAACTTTGTTCGACATTTTACTCGTGTTTCAGGACTCGGGCATTTTGTGATGGGACGACTAGCCTTGACAACCTGCGGGCTGCCTCTGGGACTGGATTACGATTATTTCACCGGCCAACTCTATTGTTGTGATCCATTCGTCGGCCTTACCCTCGTCGGAGCATTTGGAGGGCTGGCTACTACTCTTGTCCCGACTACGGATGGAGTTTTTTACCGCTTTCTCATTGCCGTAACTAAGACTAGTGATGGACCTGTTTATTTTACAGATGCCAGTGCTGTTTATGGTCCAAAGTAAGTTCATCACTCCTGTTTTGTATAACAATTCTTCACTTTTGAGTGTGCTTGTATAGCTAATTCCTCGTGATTTAGACTAAAATGTCAAAATGCCGAAATTTGCATTTTGCAGTAGAACCAACTGAAATGACAAGGTAGAAACTAAAATGACCATATTTTATAAACTTAATATGTATGATACTTTAATCCCTTATAATTTAATACTTTACTGCATAATTTAAAAGTTTTTGAAAATCAATACATGACCTCTTGTGGATAACAAATCATTTGTATTAAGATAGGGGTACTTTTGATATTTTAATAGACTCCATTTTAGAATGTAAATTTCGTCACTTCAACACTTTGGTCCAAAATTTTGGGGGTTATATATTGGTTTTGAAACCATGAAAGGAATTTTTTTTTTGGGCAAAACCATAGAAGAGTTATTCGTAAAAAGTCCCAAACTCTAGGGTGATCAAGTGTAATTTACCTTTTTGTTTTTAGGTTGAAACAAAAGTATTTGTTGTTTAAAACGCAACAATCTACACTAGCTGCATCACCTTATCTTTCAGTTGAGGCATGAAATGTAGACAAAACAGACTTTGTGCCGGAAAAAAATGACGAAAATTAGGTTTATCTAATATGTTCCATCCAATCAAATATTGTTAAGGAAATAAAAATGCCGTAACTTTGAAAGTTGCAGTTATGCTTAGTTAAATACTAGCTTTCCCAGTCTGCTGTTACTCTCTCTCTTTATTCCATATATTAGGTTTCCATCCCCGAAACATCCCATATAATGACTCACTAAGTTTTACATATCCCTTCTACTTTCAAAATTACATCAGACTACTAGAATACTTTTGTCAGAGCACGCAGATAGTTAGTCATTAATCCAAACTTTCTACTTTCGGAACATCCAATTTAACATAGAACATTAGTACATGATTACCTATGTAAGATTAGAGCTGTTAATCGAGCCGAATCGAACTCGAGCACATGATAATCGAGCTCGACTCGAACCTCTAATCGAGCTAGCTCGAGCTCTCTCGATTAGTAATTCGAGTTTCACAAGTTGTTCGAGATCGACTCGGTGTACTCGATCGAAAACTCGAACTCGAGTTCAAAATCGAGCCGAGCTTATCGAGCTCGAGCTCGTTTGGGAGATGAACATTAGGGCAAGACCGAAAGAGGGAAGAAAAAATTAGGGCTCGAAACGGGAGAATGAATTAGGTAAAAGTATCAAATATACAATGAAATGACGCTAATGACCCTACTATTCGAGCCTGTCGAGCTTAAACGAGTTGAGCATAGCTCGGCTCGTCTATTAAACGAGCCTAAAGTTGAACTCGAGCTCGACTGGTTTCTCTCAGTAAACGAGCCGAGTCAAGCCCTTATCGAACCGGGTCGAGCTCGGCTCACGAGCTACCCGATTCGATTAATAGCTCTAGGTAAGATGCCACAATTTTTCGCTTATAATGCCAGCCATTGATTGACTTGCATAGCCTTGGCCTAACTTTTATCATACTTGATCGTGAAGAGATGTAGACAAATCTATCCAAAGTGGGGATTCAACAGCGAGAGTGTTAAAATATGATCCAATAACAAAAAAGGTAACCGTATTGCTCTCACAACTTGCTGGAGCTGTAGGATTGGCCACTGATAATGATGCCTCATAGGCCTCCTCGTTTCGGAGTTCATCAAGAAGAGAATGCTAAGGTATTGGCTCAAAGGAGAAAAAGCCGGCACTTGGGAAATTTTCTTGACATTTCCAGGAGGCCCGAACAAGATCAGGAGGAACCAAGAAGGAAATTACGGGGTTGCAGCGAATGTTCCCAAGAATGACTCCACCGTTGCACCTCAAGCTGTGAAATTCAGTCCTTCAGGAGAAATTCTAGCCATGGTTGATCTCAGCAAAGAATACAATCAACGTATCACAATTGCTATGGAATATAATAACAAATTTCATGTTGGAGGAAAGAATTATCCTTTTGTGGGTCAGTACGATATCAAATGTATCTAAAATCAAATTGCTGTGGTTGAAGAACGGTTATCTGTTCAAAGTAAGTCTAATCGGGTTGTCTAGACTCACCAGCAAATTACCTTTTGCTACGGAATAATGTTTTTTTTTTTTTTTTGGTATCTCAATTATTACTTGAATTATTAAGGATTACCATCTTCATGTGAAAATTCACATGTTTGGAAGTATGACCGCTAATTAAGGATACTCTCTCCATCCTCCATTAGAGTGAAGAGATCGTAATAATCCCTTACCACAACTAATTTAGTCCCCGACCACGGCAATTGATTATAGCAGCATCTTATTGAATGAGGGACGTGTGGCGTATCCCCGTTGGTAACGAGAAACGTGGCAAATTGGTCTCCATGCCTGAGTCGGGCCATGCCAAAGTCATCCTGATTCGGGGAATAAGGGTTTTCATTTCAAGAACTCGAATGCTATCCTCCCAACGTATCAGCCGGAGCTTACGGAAGATAGGAGAAAGTCCGCAAAAATTTTCAATTTTGGTCTCCGGTTTTGAATTCTAGTCACATGTATCATCATCATCAAACTAAAGGTCAGAACTCCCTTTTCTTGGTGTGTCATCCTATTCTGCGATTTCCACAATAATTAGGCAAGGCTGATGATCTGATCTGGCAGGCTAGATCAGTGGGTAGTTATTGAGCAAGCCGCGCGGGTAGAATACGCCATTAATGGCGGTGTCTATTAACCCGTTAACTGCCAACCGTAGTCTTATTCTTTTTTTTTTTTAACAATCGGAATGACTAGAAACATCCAATAAAATTAGATTAACACTTAGAAGTAATCGAAATCCTGATGCATGCACAATCTAAAATGGAGCTCACAAATCAACTCAGAAGTAATCGAAATCTGATGCATGCACAATCTAAAGTGAAACTCACAAATCAACGCCGTCCAGCCAACTGTAGTCTTATTCTCAGGGGGGATGGTCGACAAAAGTCATGAGCACTATTCTTCCGGGTCCCGCAGCATTTCCTTTCAACAATTTCTGAAAGCAGAGTCGAGTCTTGTACTTTTCACAAGAAGTGGTGTGAACTCAACTCAACTGCTCAATGCTTGACCGCATTCCAGTTAAAAAACTCAAAAACAGAGATCAGTATTGGGTTACAATCTAAACCCCTATAAATAGCCGAAGAATCTCTTCACCAGTCCTCACCACAACAAAAATATTTGAAGCCACCCCTCCTTCCATTTCTCCACCTAATAAGTTCGCAAGTTATTGCCATGGCTCCAAGCAGTAGCAGCCTGATTGTTTTCGCCTTCATTGCTCTTGCATGCGCCCTCTGCGTGCAAAGCGCTAGTGGTCAGTTCATCTCCTGGAATATACAATGATATTCACAATCCGAACTTCGTTCGTTGCACAATAAATATGCTACTCCGTATTTTATTGTATTTGATATGCATATGTAGTTCTTGCATTGACATGGGGTAATGCATGCAGGAAACATAGCTTGCGAGGACCTGAAGGAGGATTCTTGCGCCTATGCAGTGTCATCGTCGGGAAAGCGCTGCGTGCTGGAGAAGCATGTCCGCAGAAGCGGGGAGGAAAAGTACGCATGCCGCGCATCAGATATCGAAGCTGAAAAACTGAAAGACTGGATCGAAACCGATAAATGCATTGAAGCGTGCGGGGTTGACAGGCACACACTTGGAATTTCATCTGACTCTCTTTTGGAGCCTCAGTTTACCCACAAGCTCTGCTCTTCCGCCTGCTACCGCAGCTGCCCCAATATTGTTGATCTCTACTTCAACCTCGCTGCCGGTGAAGGTAAGTAATACTTCACTGTCCAGATCTCCTCCCTCTTCCCATTACCCGACCGGCCACTGAAATCTGTGAAAATACCAGCATCCTGCATTAATTAATGCGTCGCCATTTGATGATGATGTTTTCCATCTACATAAATGTAGGTGAATATCTTCCGAAACTGTGTGAAGCGCAGAGGGCTCATGGGCGCAGAGAAATGGCGGAAATAAAAAGCTCCGGAATGGTGGCACCAGGAGCAGAATCGGATGGTGGGAAGCCTGTGAGCTTCTACATTGTTGCCCCGGCACCCCCTCCTTATTAATCATGAGATGGGAGGCACAATAAAGAACATGTAGTCGTAGATGAATAATTAATTACATAGCAGGGTATACCACACCAATAATATTGGGAAGTTGTCGCATGGGTTGGAAGCTTCAAAGATGCTGGTATACCACACCAATAATGTTGGGAAGTTTTGCTACGGAATAATGTACTTTTATGTTGATCTTTCAAAGATGAAGCTCGTGTCAGTGAAAGGCAATTGGTTAAGCTATCTTCAGTTACCTTTATGCAATTGATATTTTACCCTTGTTTTAGCTTAGAAAGAGACACAAACAGTACATAAAATTAAAAAGTGTTAGCTGAAACGAGAAATAGCCCGCAGTTCTGAAATTCTCTAAAAATTTCAAGGATTTCCAAACAAGACTAAGAGTAAGATTTTTGGATTGTACCATACATTTTTGGATTGTGGGAATATTTAGCAACTATCAAGAACGTAAATAATAAAAACAGTGATCTAGCTTCATAAGGGATTGAACTTCTTCGGTTAGATACGTGACTAAAATGTACTTGTAGATTTTATTTCTTCCCTTTTCCAATTGAGATGATAGGTTGATGGAAAGGGATAATTATATAAATAGATAGGTTAATTGCTGTGACGTTGGTCTAATTTCTTCGGATTTCCTAATCCATACGTTTGAATTCCTCACAATTCTCATGGTATGGAGAAAGACATCTATACACTTCAAATCCTTTTGTGACTACTCAAACTGGTGCACATTCTAGGCAGGTTTGCATACTTACCAGATCTTTGTGACTTAACCACTCGACATTGAATTTATTTTCATCTACCAATTTTGTACTTGACTTGTAGGATAATGTTTCGTGATAGCAAAGAACCAAAACTGAAAAGAAATCAATTTCCTAGCTATCAAATGCTCAATTATGTGATTTCCTACAATTTCGCATTTAGGAGGAAGCTTTATTTTTTTGTTATCGTTCTACTTTTGGTAAAAGGTTTTTTGTTTTTTCAAGCACCAGATACGAAAACAAGGGATGTGCCCACTTTCAATCCTTTAAAATTACCACCCACCCTGTGAATTACAATTATGCTTTGTGAATAAAGCACCTTTGAGAAGAGACTAGCTGAAACGGAAGAGGGCAATATCGCCATTCAATTCCATTCATCCCGAAATACTTCCTTTATTGTATATAGCACCTTTGTGAATAAAGCACCTTTGTGATCCGTTCGTTGGCCTTGCTCGTGTAGGATTCCATGGAGGGCTTGCTACTACTCTTGTCCCAGCTGAAGATGGAGTAACTAACCGATTTCTTATTGCAGTCGACAAGGCTAAGGATGGATCTGTCTATTTTACAGATGCTGGGACAAAATATGGTCCAAAGTAAGTTCATCATGATTCTTGTGTATGCCACGTTTGTCTTTATGCGGGGGTTGCATTTGGTGAAATCAAATCCAACTCAAACATACTTCAACACTTAAATCAATTTTATGTAGTTAAAAACCTAAGAAAATCTAAACCCCTCCTGGCTCGATGACATAATGCTTTATTTCTTGGGATTATAAATGAGGTGCTGAGACTGAGAAACAATGATGCAAACAGTTGGCCATTATTCCAAACCTTTTTCAACTTGTAACAAAACATTTGATTTGAATACATTGGTAAGACACAACATTTTCTTTTTTAGCTCATATATACTATTTTTCAAAACATTGAGAAAGACAATGGCATATACTGTGATTACAATCCCAGCCATCAAATGACTTGTACGGACTCAAATGATTTCGTTAAACTTCCATTATGATACACTTCACCTTCATTATGCAGAGATGCAGTAAAATCTATCCTTAGCATGGTTCAAAGACTCGTTCGAGTCCGAGATGACTCGGAGATACAGTAAAATCTATCTTTAGCATGGTTCAAAGACTCGTCCGAATCCGAGACGATTCGGCCGAGTCGTCACCGTCTCGAGCCCTCCCAATATGATATCGGGACGATACGATTTCAAGATACTTGACTCGTCGAGACGTCACCGTGAAGGGTTGAAAAGATCGAGTCACACCGAATCATTCCTAGTCAACTCGAATTTTTATTATTTTTAATAATTTTTTATAATTTTTATTTATCATATTTTTTATAATTTTTAAAATATTAAATATTTCAAAAATTTACGTCTCATCGAGACCGCGACCGATATGCCGAAACCGATGTGGACAGCAACCGCGACTACGACTTTGAACCCTGATCCTAAGTGGTGATTCTACGGGACGATTGTTAAAATTTGATCGGAAAACCAAAAAAGTAACCGTACTGCTCACACAACCTTCTGGACCTTTAGGAGTGGCAACCAGCAGTGATGCCCCATTCCTCCTCGTTTCGGAGTACCTTGAGAAGAGAATTCGAAGGTATTGGCTTAAACGAGAAAAAGCTGGCACTTCTGAAATTTTCTTGACATTTCCTGGAGGCCTAAACAAGATCTAAAGAAATCAAGAAGGAGAGTTCTGGGTTGCCGTGAATATTCCTCGTAATGACTCCACCACCACTGCACCTCAAGGCGTCAAAATCAGTCCTTCAGCAGGAATTTTAGACGCTGCTGATCTCAGTAAAGAGTACAATCAACGCATTACAACTGTTCTAGAACATCATGGGAAACTCTATGTTGGAAGTTGGGAATATTCTTTCGTCGGCCAGTATGGTATAAATTATGTCTAAAACCCAAGTTAAACTTTTGTTGGTCAACATGGATCAGACCCCTACATAGGTTTGAAGTAGCAATGCTTTGTAAACTTGAGCCTGGATTGTTTGTATAGACTAGTAGCCGATGCTAAATTTGCTACATAATAATATGCTTCCAAATTTTGATCTTTCACAGATGAAGCTCGAGCTGATGAAAGGCAGTTTGCTAAGCTTTTCTGTATCCCCGTGTACAATTCATGCATTCACCTGGGTTTGGCGGTGAAAAAAATAGACAAACCACATACAAGTTTAGGTACCGCGGCCCTGGGAAGTCTGTTCAGTGGCATTTCAGACGGCCAAACTCTGATAGTATTAGTATAAGAGCATAAACAGCTGAAGATGATTGAATTCCCAGCCAAGACATATGCAAAATGCATAAAAACGAAACAATTATTACTCCTATAGTCAAGGACATAAGATTTTGGTGAATATATAAGAAACTAATATATTGATTCAAGTGCTAAATTAAGTGTTCTATCATAATTTTCAATTAAACAAGGGAACTTCATCAAATAAACAAGGTGCTACGGAGGAAAGAGTAAGCTTAGGATACCACCATAATTTTAAACAAGGTACAAATTTATACCCCGTAAATTGGCAGAGTGACGAACTTGTTTGTATATAGCATTCCAGATTTTGAGAATTGCCTCGCTGTTGTAGAAGCTTATGGGGGGCTTCCTACTACTCTTGTACCTACTAAAGATGGAGTACCCTATGTTCATTGTCACTGTAGACGCTGATGTCAATAGACGTGAATTTAATTGCCAATTGTGGACAGATGCAGGAAAATCCATTTATGTCATGGATCTATTTCAATCTATCTGCACATTTATTTGTGCTAGAAAACTTGTTCTTTTTTTATATTCTGGAACTTCACTTGTAATTTTTCCACTCTGTGCAGGGATGCAGAAAAATCCATTCAAAGTAGATTCAGCAGCAAGAATGTGAAAATATGATCCTGTAACCAAACTGTACTTTGCTTGCAGCTATCTGGAGTTGTAGGAGTGCAATGGTTACTGTAACTGTGCTTGCTGCTTGCAGCCATCTGGAGTTGTAGGAGTGCAATTTATGATCGCTTCTTCCTCCTTGTATCTAAGTTCATTGCAAAATAATTCGGAGGTATTGGCTGAACCTAGAAAAGGCTGGCACTTATTGAGTGGGCTGTGTACTACCATACGCTAAGCAATTTAGACAGTTGATAAGTTATGTTTCCACCGAGAAAGAGCAGAATAAACAGATATTAATTTTGCCGAAAGATACAGTAGAATCACTATCATTCCCTTGCATTGAATTGCCTACAATCAACTAATGAGTCACAGCCTTCTGGGCAATCCAAAGTCAATTTACATGGACAATTGGCATGGGTAGCAAAAACATTCATAACATGTCAAACGAAACTTATATGAGAAATGACGAGATTAAAGTTTTAATACTGTTCAAGATCATCTATCTCGTACATTGCATGAGCAATAAAAACTGAAAACGAGAATTTTACAATTACTACAGCAGTATCATAGCATTTGTTTACAGGAATGGGAATGAAGTCACTAGGCAGAAATTCACCTAGTGTTCATGTCGTCCAAAAGTTCTTGCAGTTCTTCAATTTTAGCATTGAAAAGCCCTATTAATAACAAGCAGCAGTAGACCATAAATATAGGGAATTAATTTGACAAAATAAGAGTGCAAGAACTGAAACTTGATAAACCGCTTATTGCTCACCAAAGCGACGATTAGCTTTGGAGATGTCTCCATTCAGCATGTGAATCCTCTCTGCTCTACCATGTTCAATGTCCTCAAATCTACTGCTTCTCAGCTTGTCCACCTTTGCATGGAATTCTGAAGAATATTTAATCAACTCTGCAAGACAGGATAACATTTCTCAAAATGCAGCTTACCATCCACAGTCGCATCCATAATCATCTGAAAGGTTTGCAGCTATTAAGGAAACCACAGACTGCTACTATTTAGATTCTGTAGATTTATGATGAAAAGACTGGAGTAATTGCAATATTCTGGAAGACAGTGGACACACCAATCAGCAGAACTTCAAGACAAACATAAAGCCAAAGTATGTGAAGTTTTAAGGTTTAAGTCACTTTTATTTTCTAACACTCCACTTGTTATGATTTAATAGGTGGACATTCGTACAGTCCACACCAATGCTTGGAAATACATTGCACCCAGCAATCAGCAGAACTTGAAGTCAATCATAACGCTGAAGGATGAAATTTTAAAGGCTTCAGTGGAAGGATACTTTGCATCAATCCATCTCTTATGATTCAATTGGTGGGTAGTTGTACAGGTACTGGTAGGAAAGCCAAGAATAATATTCTATCAAAATGCAGTAAATTAAACAAGACGATAAGCCTAATCAAAACGAGGGAAAGCACGAATGAAAATGCCAAAACTATCCATCTCTAAGGTTACCATCCATCTCCATCAATATCAAGAGTGATGCATCTTCAGACTCAGTTAGGTAAGCCAGGTACAAGCCCAACTGTTATTCCAGACAAATCTAATACAACCACTAACGAAAAAAGAAATACAAATGATATAGCTAAACTTACCACTAGAGCAAACTTCCTCCTAGTATGAATCTTAAATCCTAAAGAATGCATGGCATTTGAAAGGTAATCCCTCGGGTAAGTTGAATCTGGCAAGCTCTCTCTCGCTCGACCTCCATCTACATCTGTTTCTTTCTTACCCACCTGTCCCCTCCACCCATGTCTCAGTGTGTAAGTGTCCATTTCATCGTACCGAAGTAATAGCCCATTTTTCACAAAGATTAGTTACGGCCTCTATAATATCACCTCCTTCCTACTCAAGCTCCAGTTCTGGTATACAAGATTGTTAATTTTAGTTCTAAGCCTGGTTTAAATCATCAATAGTCCTATACTAAGAAGTATGCAAGCAACTACAGATATCTCTTTTCAACTGAAAAATGATATGAACATCAACTTATCACTAAACAACACTTCTTCAGTGGAAGTAGACAAATAATGACATAACATGCATCTGTCCGCCAGATAAGTGCATCTACTGGGCTTCTTTGACATTTATTATATCTATTAGCAATATAATCACTCTAAAATCACCTTCTACTTTGCTAATACACCACTGATAGTTGCACAACTCTCTTTCTCCAATTTCCAGTCTCACCAGGTGTGTTTATCCACAACTCAGTACCTTGAAGAAATCTTGGAACCATATCAGAGCAGTAAACAGTCACTATGTTATAAATTTGACTTCATAAACAATTAGAACAGTACCAGAGTTTCCTTAGATATATTACAGCATAATGTCCTAGAGCACCATAATTAGAAATACTTGCAAAAAATAGTGTTGCATACAAATATAGATCAAATGAAGCACCTTTCAACATATCATCCATAGAGTGTTTCTCATATAGCTGTAATGCTTCATGGATAGAAGCAGCAGAGCTATTGATTAAGTCTGATTGCCTCTCTAATGATTGGATCTCACTGTTAAGCTGAGCAGACTCTTTACCAACCTGGATAAATATGTTAACAGGAAAAGGCAGCACAGACAAAATCCTTAATTCAACAAAAGCACATACAGACTTCAAGAGCACAAAGGCTACGTACCAAAATGAGCTTGTCTCTCAGAGAATCTAACTGCTTGTCCAATTCTGAATCATCAACAGTGTCGAGGTCCATTGAAGTGTCATTAGATGAGCCATTCTAGAAGCAAGTTCATAAAGAATAGTCAGCTTTTGAGTTCAGATTACTAACAGAATTATGTTCAGAAATAACATCTTAAGTGAAGATATTTCAAGTTCATTGTGGCGAACAGGATAGAGTATCATTTCTTTGATGAACTAAAATAAAGAATAATAATAATGATGATGAAAAAAGGTTTCAACTATTCCATCAAATCCTAAAAAGTGACAGTAGGTCTCGTTATTTTGCAAGTGAGGTGCGTCCATGGAGTACCAAATGGACTTACTCATTCTCATTATTTGTTTGTACTTTGTCAAAATCACAAAGAGTAATACTCAAACACTGAAAACTTAAACTTTTTTCAAGTTATTTCAGTCATGAGCTGAACTGCTTATGGGAAGACTCTCAATATCAATTCAATCTTTATCATGTTCATTCCACAGAAAGAAGTCATAAAGTTAACATTTTGTTATGCCCCTACATGGAGACATACCAATTTAAGAGGCTATCTACTGTTTAAAAAAAAATTGGTGACAAGTAGGCATTTTGAAGGCCTAATTACAAACAAGACACGGTTTTGAGCTCATTTATGATAACACCATATGAAGTTAATGTGTACAAAAAGGAGATTTTGTTTAGCTGCACCGTTTACAATAATAAGCTCAAAACTTTGCCTTCTTTTAGAACTGAACCTTTCAAAGGGCACCGTTTTCACCAATTTTCACTTCAAAAAGCGCAGTCAACAGAGAAAACAAATTGACTCAAAAAAGAAGAATTATTTCAGAGAAACTTACAGCTTTGGGCAAGGAAAATCCTTCTGGAACAACAAAACAATGGCGTAAACAGTACTTCTCCCACATACTCAACCTTTTTTCCAAACTGGACTGAATTATGTTCCTTATACTGGCCACACCCTATCAATCTCACCAAAAATTAGCAAAATCAATCGCACTACAGCAAAACTCTACCCAAGTCCAATACCTACCAAAACAAAAAAAATTGAACTTTCATTCACCTTAGTCAAATCATCCGATCGATCCGTACCGTCCGTTTTCAAAACCGCTGATGCTTGCCTGAATTCCACCCCAAGAGGTTACGGAAAAGATGATCATTTTTTAAATTAAGCTGTGGATGATTAATGTACAGAAGAAGGGCAAAGCGATAATTACTGGTTGAAGAAAGTGAAGGCTTCGTCCACTAAATCGTCGACGCAATTGAGGACTTCGTTGATGAACAGCTGCGGATTCAGATTCAGTGATTCGAAAATTGCTTCGCTTTCGCTGCCTTCCATTTTTTGTAAAATTTTTTCTGCAATTTTTTCGACTGACGAAAATGATAGAGGCGGAGGAAAACTTTTTAGGTGCACAGAAATTGAAATGAGGGATTTTTTTTCTTCTTTTCGCGGATTATCTTCTTGTTTTTGCCATTTCGATTTTCCCGCCAAATCACCACTCGTGATTCCCTGAAAACTGAAACTCAAGAGTACTGTTCAGTGTTCACTAGTTAAGTTCCATCCGAAACGACGCCGGTTCGGATGGTAGTGCAGCATAGACGAATTAAATAGAGCAAATTGTTCGGATAGTCATTAAACTTTTGAAATTATCGAGTTTTGATTACTGAATTATTAAAAATTTAATTTTAATCATTGAACTATCTAAAATTTAAATTTCAAATCAATCCATGAAATTTAATCTTTAACTTTGCACTTTCTTTTTATCTTATAAATTATGCAAGCATTCAAACATATCATATTTAACAATTAAATCTGATAAAATGATTCGAAATTTAAACCCCAGATAATTTAATAGCCAAAATTAAACTTTTAATAATTCAATGATGATAACAATTAAGGGGCATTATTGCAGACAATAATGTCTTAAAAAGAGATTAGTGGACACAAATTTTTTACTACCGCTCACTGTGAGAGAGTAGAATTGCCTAATAAGAGAAAATGGAGGAGAGATGGAGAAGTAATTTTTATTTTATAGGAGTACAAAATGTTTTTCCCAAGTTTTGCTGCCATCACCTGACACGTTGACTCGTTCTTGTCCGGTAGTTTAATTAATTTTAAGTTTTCAGATTGACCCCAAAACCTTTAAAGTATCTCAAACTGCATCTGATAAAATCTAATGGGGTGTGTTTTTATTCTCCGGACCAGAAGCCCATGCCCTCCTCAGAATGTGCCTGCATCGAAGGCTCTTCAATATGACGAAGAAGAGCTCTTCCTCTTCTTCTTCTTCCTCCTCAATTCAAGCCTTGTATGACCTCTGTAAAAAGACTTTTACGTCCTCAGGAAACCTCCCACCTTCTTCTAAAGCAACACAAAAGCTCTGCTCTTTATTAGGTACTTCTTCTTCATACTCTCTTTTTCTGTGCTTTGTGATTTGTTTAATAGGAAACTGTGACGGGTTTATATTTTGTGATTTATTGGTAAAATAGAATTATTTGTACCAATGGGTTTTCGCTATTTTACCGTTTTCAGCTAGGACTTTGGATCCTTGAGTATATCTGTAATAATTAAATGAAGGGATAAATCTGGATGCCTGAGGTGATGCTAAGCAGAAGTTATTAAATTCTTTTCTATTTACTGTGAAAAGCTTGTATTTATATGAAAGGAAAAGTTGGTTGGTATAATTTAGTAATTTTTCCGCATGGAGTAAAAGGGTGTAGAAGAAAGTGAAGTATAACGTAAAAGAAAACAAAAATAATAGTATTAATAATCTTTTAGCAACATTAGGAGTTGGGATATGGTTGTTGTCATTGATGTGCATAGAGTGTGAATTCGGCGGCTGATTATGGTAAAGATTGTGTCTTTGACATGTGGGATGATATTTTTTTGAGCAATGTAGATGAAGTTTAAGCTCTTAATGTTGCCGTGTTGCAAATGAATAGAGATTTTGATACATGGTAGTTTTCTATCGACCATAGTGGAAGCCAGTGGCATTCACTTTATTACGATTTGCAATCGATTTCCTTCAATTTTCATCAAACCAAATGCAAACACATAATTTAGTTACAATTTCAATTTATAGCTGTAAATAGGGCCTGAAAGTCACCTGGAATCAGAGTGCTCAACTTAGAGGGGGTTGTTTATTTTAGTTGAATTATTCAGGTACTATTTTGTCCTTGTGCTGATCTTGTCATCTACTTGTAGATACAATTGGTCCAGCAGATGTTGGTCTCAGAGACGAAAACCAAGAGGATGATCGAGGTCATGGTCTTCTTGGACTTAATTTATTTAATAGGGTAGATCGTTGGGCTCAACCAATAACTTATGTGGATATACATGAGGGAGATAGTTTTACGGTAAGATTACTTAGTTCTTTCTTTGTGCTTGTTACAATTGGTTGCATTTAGTACTGGAATGAGTTTCCAACATAGGACCTCCAATGTTGTGTATACTTTACTCTTTTGTGTTGTCTTCTTCTTCTAAGCCATAGCTCGCCAAATTGTTCAACGATGGGAAGCAAAAATAGGTTTTTCACGTTGTTTGGTTGGCATCAACATGGCATAGGCATTAGTTTTTCACTATGACTTCTCTCTCTCCATTTAGTGCCAATTTGAGATGGCTAAATGATGCTTCTTTCAGCAGGCCCAAATTCCTAGTCTGTTCTGTCCTATGGCTTCAAACAACTGATTAACCCGATACAATTCTGTGCTTATTAACCACAGCATGCCAGAAGATGTGCCCTACCAGAATTTACTTCTCCCAAAATTTAAATTGTTGTAGGGGACAGTAAGTTAGCAGTATACTTCTGATGAAAGAGACAAACTACTATTCTGAACTTCTGGTGAATGTATTCTGCTGTGCCAGCGGGTGATTAGTGTGTACCTACTGTGTAATAGTTAAGTACTTAGCTGATAAGAGATCATGTTAGTTATAGTTGCTCTGGGGTATTACTCTTTCCTGCGCTTGTTTGATGCAATTTTTGCATTTTTGCCTCAACCACAAATAGGATTTCTTACTGGTGCTCATATTCAGATGATCTGCCTATTTACTTTTTGATTAATCCCATTACCCAATTTTGTGCATTGAATTTCGTTTTCCACTTACCCAGGGAGATTTGTAGGTTTACACCTGTTCAATGCATCTTGCATTCTTCTCTTTGTAGGTGCAAGAACTAGTTCAGGTTGATGATCAAGTTGATGATGTTTAATGCAGATGTGTGTATTCTGTTTCCCCACTTCCTCAGTTATTCCACTTCATGACCACCCTGGGATGACTGTCTTCAGCAAAGTACTCTATGGTTCCCTGCATGTTAAGGCATATGACTGGGTGGAGCCTGCCCTGGTCCAGAAAGGCAAGCAAGCAGGTCATCCAACAGGTGTAATTCTATACCAGTGCCAAATTGATTATCAAGATTATCAAAGAAGGATTACTTATGGTTTTTGATAGTTTGTCACAATCCAATTCATTCATTGTTCATTCTCTTGCAAGTTAAATTTTTCAATAAGGATTTCCCAATTACACACAAGCCTTTGGTATCATCTGGCATGAAATGAAAGAAAGAAAGAAAGTTTAAGTTACGGAAGCACCCTTGAGGACTTTTTGCACCTAAAGTTCTTGCCGTGCCTTATATTGTACACTTAGTCTGTCTGAATATAAATGTGTTTGAACCTACAGATTTTGAGCAAATGAAATGAGTGTCTTTCGAGTTTTTAGACAAAAAAACTCTTTGAAGTTAGAAGTGACAAAGTTTGTGATAGTTGAAAATACACATGTAAATAGTCATTTGGAGGAGTTCCAGAAATGGAATTTTCCAACCCACAGAGTTTCTGCAAAGTAAATGGAACAACTTTGTCTTCTTGAAACATTAATTTGCTTCTTTTGAGGTGGGGTGAATTAATTCCTAATGATTGAGTGTCTTTCTCTTTAACATGTCCATTATTGGCAAGATGAAAAATGCCTGTCAATTGGCAAATTTAACTGCCAAGTCAATATGATGCCTCATGGTTGCATGTGCTGCTTATTTGTAAAATGCTGCTCCTTTAATTATTTTCTTTCTATAGCATTTTGGTTAAAGTATCCTTGTTTGGCAGTGAGATTGGCTAAGTTGGCAGTTGATAAAGTTCTGACAGCACCTTGTAGTACATCTGTCTTATACCCAAAGAGTGGAGGCAATCTGCATTGTTTTACTGCAGTCACTCCTTGTGCAGTGCTCGACATTCTTGCACCTCCTTACTTGGAAGCAGCTGGCAGAAAATGTACTTACTACCATGATTATCCTTATTCCACCTTCTGTAAGTTCTTCAACTCTGATGCTAATGAGGCATGTATAGTAACTCTGCTTATTGTATTAAGTGGTTGCATAGCTACCACACATAGGGCTATAATAATATTAAGTATTGTTGGAATTTTTTTGCAGCCGCAGATGGAGATGAGGTACAGAATGGAAAAGAAGAGGATTACGCATGGCTTGCCGAAATTAATACACCAGATGATCTGTACATGCGCTCGGGAACATACACTGGTCCAGCTATTCAAACAGAGTAGTAGTTTAGCAAATATCGTATGGCATTGTTTGGGGTTGAATTGTGGAAGACGTTCCTCCTGCTGTTAGTTGCATCTTTTACTCCCTATATGTTTTGTTATGTGTTTGAATAATTCCTCAAGCCAATGTTGCCACCCTAAGTCAGTATCAATGTATAGGAGAGCCCCCAATCAGTTGTATCAACTTGTGGCTTTTTCTAAATCCATACAGTGCATAGTGCATCCGTCTAGTTTGATGGTGATTTAGTCTCCATCAATTTCTCTAGGTTCCGTTGGATTTCTGCTCCCATGTAGGTTAGAATAAAAGTAGAAGTAAATTATGTTAGATTAGCTGTTAACGACCGATAAAAATTAGAAAAAATAATAAAAAAAAGAATAGGTCAAATTATTCTTTCCATGTTGAGCATAGTCTAATGAACATGTCTAAGAGTATGCAGAATGCATTTTCCTAGATGTGGTAGTACTACTTGTTCGCTTGAGCCTTATCTGAAATTTATAGTTTCAAGTAATCTGTCTTTGTAACCTGCACCGTAATTTTAATTTGGATGATATTTAGGGTAAGAAGCAAGCATCTAGAGTTTGATCATACATGCAGGCTTCATATTTTGCAGTGTGTGATCCTTAAAGCATGCACAAGGGGAAATGCTGAGCAAATCAAGACTAAAAAACTGAAGTTACTAAGCAAAATTGAGCTTGTAGAATTTACCAAAATTCACTAAAGCAGAGGTACAAATGTATACACCAACGGGCGCTTCACCTGGGGTAATAAAAGAGTTGTCTATCTCATAGGCCACAATACAAACAGTTTTATTTATTTCATTCATGATATTAACCTAGGTGGCCAATCAGACAATTTCTAAATCCTCCTAATCCTCCAACTTGTCGCAGCACATCAGAAGCCGTTCAGTATACCAAAATGGCCTCCAGCCATCATCTTTGAATCGTCAATTATGGGATGCTCAGCATCAGTCATCCGTTCTTAAGCTAAAAATAATCAAATAAAGCTGAAATTTGCTGTCTTCTCAAGGTGATCTGAAAGCTTCACCAGCATAGCGAACATTTCCAAGCTCCTCTTCAATGCGAAGAAGCTGCAAGTAACCAAATTAAGAAGACAAAATTGTTAAGCACCAAGTAGAGAATGATAGAAGAATGGAAGAACTAGACAAAACAAAACCAAGATGTGATTATGCCATTTTTCCTTTAACGCCACCCTCAGGCCAAATGCATCCAATGGAAACAAAAAGGAAAGGGGAAAAAAAATTTCTGACCTGATTATACTTGGCCAACCGTTCACTTCGGCAGGGTGCTCCTGTCTTGATCTAGACGACAAAAGATGCAATTGTTAGTGAAAAATTTAGAGTAGAAGAACATGCATTTCCCATGACAAAGAATCGTCAGTATAAATACCTGTCCGCTGGCCAGACCCACAGATAAATCTGCAATGAAGTTATCTTCGGTTTCACCACTACGATGACTAACCATAACACCCCACCCAGCAGTTTTTGAGTCAAGGGCTGCTTGGATTGATTCGGTTACTGAACCAATTTGGTTAACCTGCAACATTTGAGAATAGAAATAAGTTCTTCCTCACTAGGTAAGCATCAAGAAGTAACCAACCCATGACCTAAACATGAGAACTGCTTCACGTCATAAATCATATAGGAACCAAAGCATCTATCACAATTTTCTATCCAACAAAAAAAAATGCAAGTTTGAAACTAGAAAGCAGATCTAAACATGGAAATTCAAACATGACCCAAATTATAGTTTGAGCTGGAGTTACAACAGGATTGCACAATATGCAAGAGATACATGAAAGTTTTCTAAAATTCACCATAAGCACATCAAAATAAATAGCTGTCTCTTCAACTTCTCATTCCACAAATCAAATACAATTACTTGACAAACGTTTTGAAGGCCAAATAGTAAGCAAGGACCACATATGAGATGCCCAAACTCAAGAAAATAGGTTAGCTTATGAACATCAACAATAAAGAGTGCAGTAAATAGATACATTACACAAACACAACTGAGGCCCTGATAGAGAAATCACTTACCTTTAGTAGCAAAGCATTACAGGCCTTCTTCTGAATTGCTTCAGCTATTCTTTTGGGATTAGTGACCAACAAGTCATCACCAACTAGTTGTATGTCAACTGAGGACTGCAAAGAAGCCCATGATTTCCAGTCATCCTGATCAAAAGGGTCTTCAATGGATACAATAGGGAAATCTTTTACAAACTCCTTGTAGAGTTCACAGAGGCTCTGGTCTGTGAGCACATGAGCACCATCATTTGGTTGTTTCTTAAAATTGAGATCATATTTCCCATCTTTTGTAAGGAATTCTGAAGCAGCCACATCCATCCCAATCTTAATCTGTGCCAACCACATCCACAAGTGGTATCAGATAGGCTATATAAGAATAATGAAGGACAAATCTATCGA
Organism: Coffea eugenioides; assembly: GCF_003713205.1. Taxonomy (NCBI): domain Eukaryota; kingdom Viridiplantae; phylum Streptophyta; class Magnoliopsida; order Gentianales; family Rubiaceae; genus Coffea; species Coffea eugenioides. The sequence goes on along the minus strand of NC_040038.1, from coordinate 6,572,497 downwards.
GACCATCCTACCTTCCCTGTGTAACCAGCCTTTTCAATTGCATCCATGAGCAGTACCAGTCCCTCCCTATTGTCCTGCACATTGGGAGCAAATCCCCCCTCATCTCCAACGTTGCACGCATCTTGTCCATATTTTGCTTTTATAATTCCCTTCAGAGTGTGATAAACTGAATTTGAACAGGGTAGAGAAATCAATTAGTGCTCTCATTCACGTAGATTTGCAAAACCCAAAGTTGGATTTTTCTTTTTTTTTATCTAGGTTTTTTTTTCCAATCAGGGACGGTTTCAAGAAGGCTAGTTTGCTAACCTTCACTACCCATACGAAGAGCCTCAGCAAATGAAGTAGCTCCAACAGGTAGTATCATAAATTCCTGCATGGCCAAATTGTTACCAGCATGACTACCTCCATTAATCACATTAAATGCTGGGACTGGCATTACAAGCTCTTTTGTCCCCGACACTTCCTGAATGTGCTTATACAATGCAATTCCCTTCGCACCTGCACCAGCTCTACACACACTAAGAGACACTCCCAGTATTGCATTAGCCCCAAGTTTTGATTTGTTTGTCGTTCCATCAATTTCCAGCATTATTGCATCAACATCAGCCTGATTCCTTCATTTAGAAAAAGATCCAATATTCACTCAATTGCATAGCTCAAAGCCATAAACATACAGAAGAAAGGCAGCACAGATTTTTATTCTGAACAGCTGATCATATGAACCCAAATCACACCATAATTCAAGATTCATTCTTTGTCAATCCTTCATTAAATTTCCAAACTTTGTCACCACATACATATCAATCAAAAAGCAAAAAATCCCACAAATAAATCATCATAAAAAACAAAACCCAGAAAAGAAAGGAAAAAAAAACACTACCTGACATCAACACCAACGAGCTGGGGACCCAATATATCATTAATGTTTTTGACAGCATTAAGGACCCCTTTACCCCCATAGACACTTTTGTCACCGTCTCTAAGCTCCAAGGCTTCATAGATCCCAGTAGAGGCCCCACTTGGGACAGCCGATCTGTACAGCTGACCATCAGCGCCGTCGGTTACAAGATCAACCTCCACCGTCGGATTGCCTCTGCTGTCTATGATCTGCCTAGCCTTCACTGATTTTACCTTCGCAGAGGCTTTTGATACGGTGGCTGCAGCTGGAGCAGTGGCTATGGAGCTCCGAACAACAGTGTTGGGTCGGGTGTGAACTTTCCGGGTGGCGGGGAGCGTAAAAAGGGGCGTTTGGGAGGTGGGTTTGGTGGAAAAGAATGGTTTTGAGAGCGGAGTCGGAGCCAAGGCCATGTCTGGTTTGTCTTGGAATGGAAATGGGAGTGAAAATGATCAGTAGTAGGCCGTGGGTGGGTGGGATTTTGTGGGTATTATATAAAAACTAAAAAGGGAAGGTTGGTGGGAGGGTTTATAGAAAAGTCCGCCAAGGAGGCGAAGAATTCAAGAAAGCAAGGGCCTTCTTTTGTGAGTGTACCGTGTACTGTGTGTTGTGTGTATGGGTTGGTGGAGGTTGGAGCATTGGAGAGGGGACGTTAGGCAGGCAGGAGGAAGACCGGGGGAAGAGAGGGTTTAGGCGCTCAAGTGTAAATTAAGTAGGGCCCGTGAACTATTTTCTTGAAAATGTGGGACCTGCAAGGAGAGGGCATTATTAGATTTTTTTTTTTTTAAACCTGCAAAAAAAATATTAAGATGGATGATCATGGGAGGTTTAATGTATGATATGATTATTGATCTCAATTTGGATTTCAATATTAAATTAAATCGAACCGTACAGGATAGTTTCCAGCAATTCGTTAATGAAATTAGCTTTTTATCGGACAAAAAAAAAGTTGTCTTTGAACCCAAAAAAAAAAAAAAAGAAATTTTACATTAGGTGTCTCTTATCTTATCATTTGGTTGACACTTTACTACTTTCTAGTAATCAGGCAATTAGAAGTCAAAATGTCCAATTTCCTCGTTACTTATCAATTTGTATTAATGGGATTTTTGCAATTTTAGTGAACCTTGGTCTCGTAACGAACAGGTCTTAGTTCAAGGTGCATTTTGAGATCAATTGAGAAGTTAAATTGAGATCAAGCCAGGATATATGTTTCACCAAATTTATTTGGTCTGAGAAAAAAAAAAAGTTTAACCAATTTTTCTGTAATACTAATTTTAGGCCCTCAAGAGAATATTCATTCCCTGAATACAAAAGAGATTTACATGCTAATGAAGGTTGAAGTGAGCTTAAGGTTGATCAAGCAGTGAGTAATTCGATACTAGAATTGAATAAGTGGACATAGATTTGAAAACAGAGACTAACTAAAAGCTTTGGATGAGCCATGCTTTCCAAACTCAAATCACTTTTATAAAAGAACTAATCAAAAATATTAATTAATAACTCTCAAAACACCGAATTGGCTATCATGATACGAACAAAGAAGACTTCTCAGTTCGTTAATTGTGGTCCTAGATTATGTCACAGCTAACATTAGAGCTAATATTCTGAAGAAATTGGGAAAGGTGAGTTTATGATTTTCTCCCCAAGAAAGCAGTGAAAGAAAACAAGTACATCCAGATATCTTGTTGTACGAATGCAAAATGAGTCGAGTTCAATCAACTAATTCATAAGTTTGCTCGATCAAAGTACATCGGGGTATTTTACTGTACGAGTACAAATGAGTCGAGTTCAATCAACTAATTCAAATGAGTCGAGATTGAGCGTACTATGTGAAGCTCGAAAACTCATCGAATTTCACACACGCGCGCGCTTGTATATATATACATATATATATATATATATGACTCGTGCCAAAAAGGTATTAGTATGAAATGTTTATTTTGTCCCTTGTTTAAAATTATTTAAAATATAAATTTAACAAATAGTAAGCATTGAAACACCAAAGATGCTTTTCTATTGATAAAAATAAATAATTAATTAATTACTGAATTTCAGCATATTTCAAAACTTGTTCTCTTCGTGCAGTAAGTCAAACAATTTTAATACTTACTAGTGGGTGAGATGCACCAAATGTGTGTGCACTTTTGGTGGGGGGGGGGGGGGAATACATAAAGAAAAACACATAGAATAATAAATTAGTTGGAGGAGCAAAGGTATTAATTACGGAGTATTGTGATTGTCTCATTTCTTAATTGAAGTTGGTAATAAGACATTTGATAAATATAATAGAAGTGAATCAGCATAGTGGCAGCAGATATGTACGTGTTATGTATGTAATACGTGGAGAGCATGGAGCACGAGATGGTTATATAATACTTTATCGTGTAAAGACAAAATTAGAATAAAAATGATACAAAACCGATGGTCGAGACTTTATATATAGATACATAGACAGATGCTTTGTTTCCGTTCAAAACAAGATGCAGCTGGCTAATGTGTTCTAATACTTAGGAAAAATCAAAAGAGTAAATCTTATACACACTCACTATGGATATACATATCATCGTTAAATTCTATAAATCGTTGTTTTAGTTAGAACTTAAATGCTAGGAGCGTGTAACTTTCCCACCGTTAAAGTTAAAAACAAATTTGAGAGTAGCAAATGGTCAGGACACAGGACTTGCTCTCAAGACCAGACCTAACTAGTTTCCTGGTGAGGCTCGGAATTCAGAAGGCAACTAATCCAAAAATCAAGCATTTGTTTAATTTGGTCCTTTTTTTTCCTGTTGGACACGATAGAATTATACTATTCTATCGAAGAAAACTAAACTACCAACAATCCAAATAGATGTCTACGCATCCGCTGACGACATTTCCAGCAAAACCTCGACTTTTAGAATATAGGCAAAGAGATTTGATTTCTTGACCTACATCTAAACGAGGTTTAAAATTCTCCAGATGGCCAACTACTCTAATAATTGATTTTAATTTGGTCAATCTATCCAAATGCTCTGTTTTTAAACTCAGATCGGACCGGGTCGAACCGGAAACCGACCAGTTGGCCGGTCCGAGTTAATCCTAAAAACTGGAAAATCAAAAACTCAGTCAAACCAGGTCAAAACAGGGTCAAAATCGGGTTTTTGACCCGGTTTGACGGGAAAAATGAACCCGATCTCTTTTTTTTTTCTCTCTCTTTTTTTGAAAGGTCAGAATATTTTTAATATGATGTTTTGATCCTTAAGTTGTTAAAAATTATTAACATACCTCAAATATTTCATACTTTATAAATGTTGTCTTAAAGTTTGGCGTTATTTTTCAATTAAATCCATAATTTTAATTCTAAACTTATTAATGCTTATTAAATAATATAAATTGCTACTTGATTGCTCTAATTTATTTGTATTTTCTTATTAAATATATTTGAAACATCAAATATATATAAATATATCTTTATTAATATTAACATGTTATTAAGTATTTTACATATAATATTTAATTTTTAAATAAATTTTATTTATGACGTCATTCGGTTCAACCCCTATCGAATCCGGTTGAACCCATTGACCCCTGACCCCTGAGCTCGATCGAGTCGATATCCGATCCGGTTATGAAAACATAGTCCAAATATTCCAAACTTTACTGATAGTTATGCCCACGTTCTTCATATATACTCACCCACTCTGACTCATTATTATAGGAACCTTGAACTTGCTGACTTGGCAACTCCATCGCTTGACACTTGTAAACTGACGTGGAAACAAGTGGGCCACACTCTCAAACGCCCACCCCACTCCCCCAACCCACAACTCTTGGAGTCTTAGCATGATTGATGGCAGTTTAGAATATTTGTGCAGCATGGAGGCCAAATGTACAGTTCGAATTTGCTAACGCAACCAAAAATCAACCGTTCGCTCCAACGCCTTATTTACGTTTCTTGTTGAAATCCGAACCGGTTACCACCCTTTGCACCAAAATTCTTCCAGGCTTCCTCAGAATCATCTCTCCTTCGTTCTTGATCACAAAAAAGGAGAGGGGAAAAAAAACACCATTATTACAGCACAGGATCGTTAAGGTTTAAACCTTTTACCATTAATCCCCCAACACCCTAAACCTTAATATTTATTTTTCCAAAAAAGAAAAATGGCACGTCCAAGCAATATAATCATCACGATCCTCAATGTGCTTACCTTGGCCATGGCCATTTTGGCCATTGGGTTTTCAATGTGGTTGCAAATTCACCCTGGTAATTCATCTCTGTGCCAAAAAGTCCTCCACAAGCCTTTGTTGTACGTGGGATTGGCCCTTTTTGTGGTTTCATTGCTTGGATTGATCGGTTCATGTTGCAGGCTTTCATTTTTCATGTGGCTATATTCGGCTGTGCTGTTTCTGATGATCCTGGGGTTGATCTGTTTCACCATTTTTACCATAATTGTGACCAACAAGGGTGTTGGAAAGGTATTGTCTAAGCGAGGGGTGCAGGAATATAGATTTGGAGATTACTCAAGGTGGTTGCAGAATTATGTGGTGAATGCTGAAAATTGGGACGAGATCAAGAGCTGTTTGGTTGATGTCAATTTCTGCCGAAATATTGATACCGGTAAACCACCTGAATTTTACCAAAAAGGCCTGCCTCCTATTCAGGTATGTCTTTTTTTTTTTTTTTCATATATACTACCTGTTAATATCTTCTTCCCCACTCATTTCCATCTAAAACAAAGAAGAAAAAAAGAGAGAGGTGAACGTTGCATGTTGATTACTTGGTTGTCCACTTGTCTTGAAGTTTTAACGTGTAAGATCTCAATTGTTATTATTGGGTCATTCTGGTATCATTCGCATTTATTCTTGTCAGAAAAATGGGAAGATAAAAGCTGTTAATTTGTGGTCTATGAACTTGATGAAAGCCATATTTCAAAGTTCTTATGATCAGTAAAAGACCATCTTCATATGCCGGCAGTCAAATAACAGATAATAAGTTGAAGGATGTTGTTTATATATATTACGCAGTCGGGTTGTTGCAAGCCTCCAGCATACTGTGGATTCGAGTCCAAGAATGCAACTTTCTGGACAATGCCGGAAACAGGGCCAGCCGTGCCGGACGCCGATTGCAGGACTTGGAGCAACGTCCAAACGCAGCTCTGCTTTGATTGCCAATCATGCAAGACAGCATTCCTTGACAACATCAAGAAAGAATGGAAGACTCTTGCCATCATCAATACTTGCATCCTCGTCCTTGTGATTGCCATCTACTCGGTTGGCTGCTGTGCACTGAGAAACAACCGGAGGAGCAAAGGATACGCTAAGCACAGAGGAGGATACCTTTGACCACTCTGACTGTGGCGCTCTCTGTGGTTGTTTCTGTTGTTCAACTCAGTCTGATTTCGTTATATCCATTGGTAGATTTCTTTGATTCTTACTGTTATCTTGTATCTGTTTTGACTTATAATCAGGAAAATGATGATACTTTGCATAAACGTTCTTTTCTTGATTGTTGTCACAGTCGGGTGCATGTCGTATAACAGCAAATTGATTTGGCAATATGCATTTCCGGCAACTGCTCGAAGGATTGTATCTCTATAAATCGAATCTAGATTAGACATGGGATTCCTTAATTCTTATGAATGCAAGTTTGGCCTTTCAACTTCCTTATTTGTTATTTATTTTTTTGGGTCACTTAGGAACTGCTTCAGATTTAGTGTGTCAGAAGCGTGGAGGATGAATATGGCTGTTTGACCTGCTTTTACTGGAACTAGCCTGCCTATGATATACAGTTCAAAAGGGATATAAACTGCTATCCTTCAGATGTGAATTAGCCCAGTAAGTAAGTAGAGTAGAATACGATGGATAGATTAAATTTTCCCTTAAAAGATTTTTCTTTTGTTTTGGGGCTGGGGTGCGGTGGGGGTGGTGTAATTGTATTTCTTTTATTATCTATTTATTTTTTACATTATCCTCTGGGCAAGATGATCCGAGACTTGTCTCTGCACCCATGATTACCGCAAGAGCGATTGCAACGGCAGACCAACTGGTGCTCCATAGCAAGCAAGATCTAGAGCAACCGGAAAGCCTTATAAATCAACTACCATTCCCTATTAACCTCCACATGACAAATACTAATTTATTAGAAATTAAATTGAATTGTCAAATATGAAAAACCTAAAGAAGTTCGGATGGATAAACCTGATATTGTATACCTGTATTGATATCTTTAATACTCTCAAATCAACAAAGTACAATTAGAGTAAATTTCAACTGGCCAAGATAACAAGCATGACCGACATGTATCATTGGGATCAATGAATGACGTTAGAATTTGCCTCGTGGATGACCATCTGATGCCACAGACGTTGGTTCATTTGATTACATTCAAGACTTACTTGAGGAAAGTACAAGCTAAAAACAAGGAGAAATACACTACGAGTGAGGTAAGGAGTTCCAGTGTCCAGGTTGGATGTACCAAAACCGTTGGAATCATGGGAGCCAATAGTGAACCCAAGAACCAACCAACAAAAAGAGCCAAAAATCTGCAATGGGGAAAAGAAACTTTTCAGTAACAAATGCATAAAAAGGAGTTAATATTGTAGGGGTATTGCAATGCGATAGAAATTATCTGGCTCTCGCAAACTCACCCGGTAATGCCAGCTCTAAACAAGCTCTTCATCTTGTCATTGAGGAAGTATATGCATGCTGCCAAAGATATTGCAACCTGTTTGTCCAGACATATATCATATCTATAAGAAAGACCTTCAATCTTCAATTTTACTGGCAAAAGAGTTTTAACCAAGAAGATTTGTGATATTCATTCCCAAAAATAAACATCATGATGGTCTCATCTTAACATGATAATAAGCCCACTTGTTATTTCCTACAGGAAGAGTAGTCAAATTGTCGCTTCTTGTAAGAAAATAAATGAATTCATAGCAGATTTATATGTTTACTTCCTTTTTAGATTTCTCTGTCTCTAACGAATAATAAATTCAGAAAGATTTCATCGACTTGACGTCAATTATAAAGGATAACCATTGTCCATTTAGACAAATAAGAAAAGTTAGTGCTGTTCTAGCAGTGCAACCCCAAAAGTTTCATGAAAGTGCCCAGATTCAAGCTTCACGTGACCCATCCTCAACCCCTGGAAAAGATCAAATGTTTTGAAAATGAAAAGAAAAACCTACCCAGCCATACTCGGAAGACTTTTTCTCAATATTCTACATTATCCTTTGTATTCAAGTTTACCCCTTTTTCTTTCATTTTATTACTTAATTCTGAAGCCAAAACTCTGATGAAAGAGCTCTTTGAGATGGGTAATTCGTCTTTATCCGGTTCCTTGGGTTCATTGCCTTCTATAATGGCTATAATAACAAAACAAAAAAAAAAAGGACAAAACCCATATGATAATTGATCTTCATATACTTTACCAGGTTCATGCTACTTTTAAGCAATCCCAACCACAGGTTTCATGGTCAATGAGTTACTATAAAAACCTTAGTGTTGTACCCCATTTTTATCAAGGTTCATGTTTTTAAGGTTGCCATACCTGTAACATCAGTAGCAAAGGATAACATGCAGATTGTATAACTTTTCAGACATATGGCAATGGAAACCAAGAGATGAATTTCTCTTATGTGGTCAGAGAAAATTAACTTAAACTTTGCCCTAATCATCTTTTACACACTCATTTATATTAGCTAACCAACATTTTCCAAGTCACACAGTACAACAGTTGTGGTGCCTCCAATAAGGATAAGAGAATTAAATTTCCTGGAAAAGAGTATGCAGGATGTAGTCAACAAACCTGGAAGGCTGGTCCAGCATCAGCAGAATTCAACACACTCCAGCATGCCATGAATCCAAACAGGAACAACCTTCTCAGAATAATCACACCAGGAGGAAGTTCAACATAATTAAGCAGGTTCTTAACCCAAGGTGGAGATTCTTCCACTTTCTTCTTTAGCTGGCTCTTCAAGTTGATTTTAGTCTTTTTCCTATTCCTAAAGCTAGCCATTAGTATTCTCTCAAAAGCAGCTTCAATTGACTCAAAACTCCTCTCATGTTCGGCATATTGACTCAACAAAAAGTTGCGCGCACTCCATACTTCCTCCTCGGAAGCATTCCTACCTATACCTAATCGCTTGAACGGGTCCCAGACATTAATCCTAGGAAATTTTGAAATATTACCTGCAGATACAAGAAAGTCTCCTTAATAATCCGAACCCATTAAAAAGGGTTCAACACTTAAATCGTGGTTCTACTTAAAAGCAGAGTCTCCACTGGAAACTCAACCTCAAATACCTTGAGAAAGAAAATGAAGAAAACGGGAAAAAATATAGCATCATGAGCATTTCCTAGCTAAGCATAAATTTACGCTTACACGTTCCCAAGTAAGAATCAAAATAAACGCAGCTCAAAAAAATTTGCTCAAAGAAGAATTCCAATAAATTTAATGCCCAAAAGCTTCCTTTTTTTCCCAATGAAATTCGTCAAAATCAACAACTTTGCCAGCCCATATCCATCAATAAGCTAGAAATTTAATAAGTACAGGGAAAAAAAAAATTTCTGTAATAATAAGTACGTCACCTCCAAATGGTGCATCGACTGCACACCTGGGGCTCCTAAAATTCAACAATCTCGGCGGAAGCGTCCAACTCGAACTCTTCTTCGAATTTACTCTTACTCTATGAGTTGCACTAAAATTACAAAAAAAAAAAGACAAAAAATTAAAACTTTTGATAAATAAACCTCAAAATCCTTTGGGGAATACTGTGAATAACTAAAGGAGCTGATAAGTGTTGAAAGCTTACAGTTTCTGGCCGAGAAAAGGAGTGGAAACGGTAGCGTTAGAGGAGAGAAGAGTTGTCGCCATCAGAAATTATCCAGTTTTTTTTATCAAATTTATGTGGAAAATTATTAGTATGAATTTTGGGTAATTGAGGAACCCTAATTTCAGCTGAAAAATGAATGGGACGCCATAGAAGCCAAAGAGGGATAGAGGGAGGCCTCCGTCCGCGATTTTAGGTGTTTGGCGGCACAGGGAAAGAGAACCAGCTCTTTGACGCTTCTTGGCTTTTCTAATACCAGGCGAAACGCTTTTCCCTTTTTTCCTTTTCCTTTTTTTTTTGGGTCAATTTTTTTATTCTTTTGCTTCCGTTTCCCATTTTAATTTTGGGAGATAATAATAATTACACTAATTTAATAGAAATTGATTTTTTTTTTCAGGAAAAAGACATTTGGGAAAATAACACCATTTGTTCCAGAGGTTAATATAATGTTTTTAAAGATTTTATTATCCAAAAAAAGGAAATATAATTTTTCGTTATTTACTTAATTCCTTCTCTTTTTTCATTTTCTTTATTAAAACAGTGAATGTACCTTAAGGTCAGGGACAAAGAGCATTAGGCTTACTCAAATTTGATATTTTGAAGGATTGTACACTTCATAGTTGTAGAATAATTTAATCTAAATTTTGGATTTATCTCACGTACATCACATCAAAATATCAAACAATTTAAGTTTATTTCATTGACCGGTCTTTTATCTCACATAGTAATTACTTGGAATAATACTCTATCTAAACAAAGCCAAGCTTGTTATCTCGGTTGGGGCATGAATTTAATCCTGCCCTCTTCAATTCAGGTTTCATGAAAAGACCAATCCATGAAATGACAGAATGGTAAATCAACTAAAACTTCATTCTCTTTTAATTTCTCTATCTCTGTATTCTGCATGATAAGCATCCATAATAAACTTTCCTTTTTATTTTTTTTTTTGATTACAACACATGAATATTGAAAATCTTTAAAATGTTACACAGACTACAATTTAACAACTCAAAATCATTTCTTGGAACAAATTGCACCTTGTAGTAAACTGTTTATTCTATGTGGACAAAGGTGAAGTTGTTTACTAAAGACACAGATTCTGTACTTTCTGTTTTCTGGTCAAGTTCTTGGGAACACAAATATTTTGTACATCACAATCTTGAATTTTCACCCTGAGTGAACTGCTGCCTCAAAACCCTTCTCATAACCTTGTTTGTTGCAGTTCTTGGAAGGGAAGGTAGGGGAATGATGTTTGAAACCTGCACCATTGGTACATTAGTAGGAAATACAACTGGTAGTAAGCTTGTCACCACCAATGTCCAGGATTTTTACCTTGAATAAAGGATTCAGTTTCTTCTGCAGTGCTGAATTGAAGGACTGCATCAGCGTATTTATGTCTGTTGTGGAGCTGTCTAGATCCTTGAATACAACGGCAATCGCCAGTCTCTCAGGGCCGCCACCAGGAGGAGGCACCCCAACAGCTGCTGTCTCTACAATATTACCATCTACTGCATTACAAATGCGCTCTATCTCCACTGAACTCACCTGAGAACATAATGTATTTTAAGCCAACTAGCACGAAAGGAAAATCATTACCCGAGTACCTTGATTCTGAAACTAGTCAAGAGCAAAGATGCAAGAAAAGTTGAGATATACATGTAGCAGTAACAAAATAAATCTTAGTATAATTCAATTGTATGAGGCCAGATGGAGACCTTGATGCCACCAAGGTTCATTGTATCATCAGCACGACCATGAGCATGATAATATCCTTTAGAGGTACGCTCAAATACGTCCCCGTGCCTTCTTAACACCTGTATAAAACGAGCAAAAGGTAACAAAAATAGATTTACAACCTGCAAGGATGGAGAAGTAATATAATTATTCAATACCTTTCCATTCCAAACTGGCATTCCCTTGAAGTAAACCTCATTGTGGTCTGCATTCAGAAGAGTGCTTGAAGCTCCAAACATGGTCGGACCAAGGGCCAACTCTCCAGTGCCCGCAACGTTAGATGGCTACCAGAGATGGTTAAGAATGTTAGATTTTAGGCAAGGTCCTATAAATTGTAACAACCTTGTTCATCATGGAATTTATAAACCAGCAAACGTGATATAAAATTCTACTTTTTTAACTTGTGGATAATCTTAAGCAGACAAAAGACTCGAACTGTTTCAGTTTATTCCGCTTTTAATGATGTGTATCAAGGAGGAATTATGAAACTTCACAGTAAAAACATAATACTCCCCTTCAACAATTACAGACTTTAATAGCAGATCCTGCTACCTTTGTTAACCTTCTCATCTCTCCCCTCTTTCTTGCTCTCAGACAACCCCCCAAAACCACAAAATCACCATAATGTCAATTTTCATCTATAAAATATCCAATTTGGCCCTGCCAAAAAAAGCGCAGTTGCACACATCAAACAAATTCAAATCGGGTACTATAATTGAACATCAGAATATAGAAAGGCTGCATGCTCAAGTTGAATCAGCTGATATTTTGACCATGAAGAGTTGAGGTTAACTCCTGCTTACCAGAGGATAACCATCTTCCCCAAGAATAAACAGACTACACCCCATTGCTGCAGTGCTAAAAGCTGCCAAACATTGAGGCTGTACCAAGGAACCAGAAATAAATCCACCACCAATCTCTGTACCACCACAATACTCAATAACAGGTTTGTAACGAGCTCTTCCCATCAACCATAGGTATTCATCCACACTCGATGCCTCCCCAGTAGAGCCAAAGCAACTGTTGAAGTGTCCATAAACAAAATTGAGCTAAGGAAACCAACTCCTTTATGAATGAGTGATCTCAGAGGTGCTACCTAGACTTACCGGATGGATGACCAATCATAGCTAGCAGTAGAATTTTTGGTCTTCCATGTCCTTACAATGCTTGGGATCACGCCTAGCATAGTCACTTTAGCATCCTACACAAATTGCATGAAATCCTATAAGCAGAAGATGACAAACATGTTTCAGAAATTACACAACAAGACAATTTGTGAATTTAAACTAAACCAAGTGAGAAAAGGTGCAGGCAAGACACCAGACACAGATTTACAAGTCAATTACTGGACTGTTGACCATTTTGTAAATCATACGGTCTTTAAACTAGTCAATCATTGTATAAAATTAGGAGACTGCAGCTGTACATTTTCTTAATTCTCATGTGACTCAATCAATTTTCCCACTTCTAGCATCAGTCTTCGAACTATGAGTATAACAATTGGTTCCTTCCAGCAACCAGAAACAACCATGAAATTTATTATGCACAGCTCCTTACCCCAGCTATACACGAATCTAATTCCTTAACCAAAGCCATGGGATCATAGAAAGATTTTGAAAATCTGAACCAGACGCCTGGCTTGAGTCCATGCCTTATGATAGGTACATATTTGACTTGAGAAGTGGAAATCAAGGACACTGACATATGTAAAGCCAACTCAATCAATTCCAAACTATAAATGAAAAAACAAACAGCTCAAAGTTTTCGGGTACAATGGAAATTAACAGGTCATTGAACTATACAAAATCAATGAGAAAAAAAGTCCAACCCTAAATAATGGTCTCTACCTGTATAAACTTGGCAAATCCAGAGCCAAGAGGAGATCCATTATATAAAGCCATGGAAGCACTATTCAGAAGTGAAGCATAAACTAGCCAAGGACCCATCATCCATCCCAGATTAGTTGGCCAGGAAACAATATCTCCTTCGCGGATATCCATGTGGCACCATCCATCAGCAGCAGCTTTCAGAGGTGTAGAAACAGTCCAAGGAATTGCCTTGGGATCACCTAGAACATAACATAGTATGCTAAGCATCTAGTCAACATCTTATCTCTCAACTTTTTCCACTGCATTACAACATGAATAACATATTTTGTTCATCAACTGTTACTTTGTGGCAGTGTTTCTGTTGCTGAATAAAGTAATTAAAGTTAAGCTTTATGACATACTAGGTAGCAAGTCCACTAAAAAGCATCAAGATGGGAAAACAGGTTCCTCTATGGAAGAGAACAAGGTGAAGAAGAAAGAGAAGAAGTTGATCTTCTGACCATAATTGTGGACAGCAACACATTTATTCTGGTACACATCCCCCAAAAGACAAGCTGACTTAAAACACCCTTATTCTATAAAGAACCATGGAATCACTTAATTTTGTGTGTGTGTGTGTGTGTCACAGAGAGAGAAAGAGAGAGAGAGAGAGAGCGCACTAAAGTAGAAGACAAACAAACTTCAGATCTTGATATTAACTGATTTCTGTTGTTGGATATCATGCAAGTTACTACCTTGGTATATACAGGACAGAATTTTAATTACCAGTTGTTCCAGAAGAGAACAGAATATTTGTGAATGCTTCGATTGGTTGCTCAACAGCAACAAACTCAACTTCTCTGCAATTACAACAATAGCAGCAACTGTAATAGTTCAGAGTTTTACTTGGTAAGTAAATAAAATGGAAATTGCTAAACTACAATACTTTCTCAATCCTGTTAGCCATTAGTTGGTTCTTATATGCATGTAATCTTACATCTCCAGCAACAAATGATTGAAAAAATAGTTTGAGAAAAATTAACAAAAGCCCCAAAGATCTCTAAATGTTAATTGTAGCCTTTGAAATAAGACGTGCCAAAATATTTAACCACATAATTAACAATTTTCTGTCTCAAGTGACAGGTCAGAACGTTTTATTGCCTCAATGAGCCAAAATATTTGAACATTGAATTCAAATTAAATCCAACCAAACAATGGTAACTTATTCTCTTTTTGATACTGTCTCACAAGATATGAATTGAGAGCAGACTTGGTTTTGTTTCAATTGCGCTTTAGAAACATAGTAAAGATATATCCCCAGTGCTCCACGAGAGCAGGTACTTACTTTGACCCTTCAGCCCTGTTTAGAAAATCCTGCCAAGAAATGTCACCAGCACGTAATTTCATGCTGAAACTGGAATCTCTAGTAGGAATTACAATTGCCATAGGAGCTTGAGCATCAACAACTCTACTGCAGAGTCAAACACATTTATGAGGAATAATAGTAAGAAAAGTAGGAAAACACAAACAAAGAAGTAACAGGTCACCTGTACAATGGTATTTTTCTATCACCACGGAGAATGAGATCCTGGGAAAAGTCATTGGCTACATTAAAATTATGCAAGAAAATAGGAATCCCATAAAACTATTTAGACTTGGAACAAAAGGAAAATGAATTGTAAGATTATCCAGAATCTGAGATTAGTTCCAAAATGTATAACTCAGAAGTCATCTTTACACTAATGTTACTCAAAATCTCCAAAATGGAGGTGTTAAGTTTACTAGACCTATCACAGGGAGAACAGTTATGCTGCTGGGATAACAAGTGCTTAATAAAATAAATTACTAACAGATTACAAAATTATTGTGGAAAAGCCTGCTGCATCCCCTTTAACCAATCTTCTCTGTTTGTCCTTATCATACTGTGGTAAACTAAAAACTGTTTTGCAACAAATTCACTTTTATGACCATTGACACAATAATTTCATCAAACTCCGCTACCTACTAGAAAACAAAAAAGGTCTGTTCAGATCAAGCACATAATTCAACTAAATACAACAAACTGAAGAATGATCTTTTAATGGTCTCACCTGAGTGAAAATTGCTTTGGCATTTGATAACTCGAGCCTCGTAGATATTTCACTTGGGGCAAAACTATCAGCAATTGATACCACTACATAACCAGCTAGCACAATGGCCAAATAGATCACCACAGAATGCGCATCCATGGGCATATCTATAGCAATTGCAGATCCTTTATCCAACTCCAGTCTTTCAAGTGCATATGCAACTAACCTATAGAAGAGTTGCTAATAAGATATAACATTACTGATACTTCACTTGTGACAGATTCTTTGCAATGTATAAGCTACATATAGACATTACTAATTTTCAATTCTGAACTATTCACTATTCTTTGGTACAAAAAGCTGAAGTTAGGAAACAAAACATCTCTCAATCAATAAGGAATCTTGGTCTAATTCACGGCAGCTTTACAGAAAGATGGTATGTAAGAATAACCTATGCCCAATCTCAACACATGGTCCCCTACCAGTAGCCGCAACCTCAATTCTAACAAAGCAAAGACTTACATATACAACTGGAGCTTAACTTCTACCACTACATATAATCTTCAAGTGCAAAAAGCAATAGAAAACCAGCTACTTTAGCCCCTGTAGAACCAAAGTAAGTACTTGCACATGATGTGGTGCCTTTATACACTCTTCAAGTAGCTTTTTTAGCAGTCAGTTCCCATTCTGCTAAAGTGAAATATTTGTCCGTGTAATTTCATTGCTGGATTATGTAGGGTTGCCACTAACAAATTACAAAAAGTGCTCCAAGTATTTTGTTTTTCCATCCTTAATCTTCACACCATGTGCATTTACCTCCTTCCAGTGTACAATTAGGTATTGAGAGATTTATAATCCTAAACATTCTTCTTCCAAGGTAATAGTTCATACAAGCTGAATGCAGGATGGCCTACATCCTATGTGAAGTTTGATTTGCAGTGATACTACAAACCTCTACCTTCTGAAATAAATCCCAAGGAAAAGCCTCAATATTCGATTGAATATACAGAAGAAAACAATTCAGAAGTGAACTGATAAAGTGAAAGAACAATAGCATACCACACTCTTGAGCGCAACTCCATGAGAGTCATCTTTTGAAGGGGCAATTCATCATCTCCTTCATCACGCCATAATATTACAACATCATCCAGATTCCTCTTTTTATTTACATTTAAACAATTCTTTGCTGGATTTATGTAGGCTCCCGGAAGCCATTGACCACCAGGACAAGACGAATTCTCAACTAAAATACGTTCAGGAGAAACAGAGAAAGATATATTCATTTCATCAAATATAGCTTTCCAGTATACCTGAGATCCACAGGAATACAGGAAGAAAAATAAGAATGCACACGTGCCTACACAAAAAGAAGAGAAAGGAAATTGACAATGCAGGAGCCAAGGATTTGAAGGTTAAACGATGCTATCAGAAAGCATAAAGTCACCTCTGGGTTGGAAACTGAAAATTCCTGAAAGTCAGAAAAGCTGGAAATAGGGTCTCTATATTTTGATCCCAAAAACTCTTTTCCACGGCTTTCCAATAGCTGTCCAACATTCGTTAACTTTGCATTGTTCCTGAGTCAGAAAAAAATAGTATTGTCATTAAATTTTCTGAAATAAAAGAAAAGTAAATGATTCTCTAAATAATTTCAGGATTGGAGCACTGATCCAACATTATGGATAAAAATTAATCTTCAACCATTTGGCCTCCAAACCTTGTAAACTATTGAAACAAAACTCACTTCAGCTTTCAATATATTCCTTCCATTCTAACAATAACCTCGTTAAGTCAACAGACAAGGATTTTATTATGAATTTCAGGATAAGGTAGTAATACACAGCTGTATTTAACTATCAGTCTATAATCAATGGCCTAGATGTTTTCTAAATTGTCGACATCAAAGTCACACAAAATTTCAATCTTTTTGTTTTCTAATCGTAGCCAAAGTGCCATTTAGCCAAAAAAAAATGCAAAGAATCTATTTTTACATAAATTTCCGACTAGAAGTGTATTCAACTGCTTTATATAGCTATAAGGCTGTATCAATGACCTTCCAATTTTCCAAATTATTGTCATCAAAGTCACACAAAGTTTCAATCTTTTTCTTATTAAAAAATGCAGAAGAAGATTAAAAAAAAACCCAGTCATTCTTTATCAAAAAATTCAGCGTAGAAGTACTAGTGTGATGCTACATGCTACTATCACCCCACAATCAATAACCACCTCCAAGTTTCCTAATTTTGCCATCAAATCATCCAAAGTTTCAATCTTTTTCTTCTCTCATCACAACAGATGTTTCACTAACTAAAATATTTGCACAATCAATAAACAATACATGCATCTCTTCACATGATTAAAGATACCAAATGTTCATCAGAACCCACAAAATTCCAAGTCATAAGAAGCATTCAAACAGAAACAAAGGCAATACGAAAACATACGGGTCAGGCAACCAAGCGGGCGGGTTGGGTCCGAAATCCTTGTAGCAGCCATGATACATCATCTGATGGAAAGAGAAGGGAAGGTCCGGGTTTAGAAGCTGTTTGGAGATATTTTGCCATGTTTGAGGAGTGGCAGCTCCGCAAGTATGAATGATTTCTGTGAGTTTTTCCTGAAGTTGTTCTGCTTCTTCTTGGGATATACCCAGAGATACAATATCAGAGATGGTGATTGAATCCAAGGCTTTGTAATTCTGAGCCATCCTTTTCTTTTTTTTCTTAACTAAATTCTCTTATAAACTGATGACATTCCAGAAATTGAGGATTCACCTACGAATGTTTGCAGTATTTGTGTGATAGAGTCTACTGTTTACTCAAACAGGTGACTGATAAGATTTTTTTTTTTTTGGGTCCCCAGGGTCTGAGTGACTAAAAGAGTAAAAGGTTGGCTTACTGGGTTTTTCTTTTCTTTTCTTTTTGTTTTAACATAGTAATAAGGTTGATAATTAACTTAATTTTGATAGAAATTAAGGTACTAATCCACTAAGTTTAATTGCAATTTCAAAATTAAGAGGTTCTAGTCTAGTAAATTTATATGCAAGTTCACCCTGTTCCAGAGCATCTTGGCTCTAGACATCTGATTTATAGTAACGAGGGATAATTTCAGAAACCTCCCCTGAACTTATAGTTGGAGTAACAAGATCAGCCCATGTCAGAAAAATGAGCATTAAAAAAATATTTTGAGGAGTGAGATGATATTTGTGTTCCACATATGCCCTTTTTGCTTATCCACAACTTGAGCTAAAGCAAAAGCAAAAAAAAAAAAGTAATAAGTTGAACCAGATAGAGACAAATGCAGATGGTTTCTTCAAGTAATGTTACAATGCTATTTATATTTTTTTGCTTTAGCTATTAGACATTTATTTAGCTAATATGATCATTCAATTAATTGAAACATACTTCTGGTGATATAAAAAAAATGTATAGTTTTATAATTTGAGTGATTAAAAGTATAAATTTTTATTAGTTAAGTCATAAAAAAATATTATTTGAGTGATTAAAAGTATAAATTTTTACTAGTTAAGTCACAAAAAAATTTTCACTATTTGGGTAATTGAGTGAATGGCAATTGCAGTTAAATAAATAATGTAACGATCAAATAACCAAATTCTCAATAGTTTAATAACTCTTTTTGCAATTTTCTCTGTGGATACTTCATTTCATTTAGTGCTAGATACTTTAGTTGAGATTTTTTTAAAAAAAAAATTTAATTCACAATGTAGTTAGTCGAATTTATTCAACAAGCTTCGTTTGAATACCAGAACTTAGATAGATCCGATTTTCAAAAAATTCAATAACCCAAATTGTGTTGCATCACTTTATGAGATAATGTAATATACAATTTACGTCATTGAATTTTTGAAAACCAAATTTACCCAAATATAAGTAATGAGTTACACTAGATAATTGTCTTACAAAAAAAAAACATGGAATAGATGACTTTAGAGAAAGGTAGCACTAGTGCTAAACTCTTCATTGGTGATTGTACTACGAATAAAAAGTGTAAAGTGGAATAGAAGGTATATCAAAAGTTATATCTCTATTACTCATTTAACTAATTCTGTCAAAATAGCTTCAAATATATTATAAGTTATGAGGGTATATCTGTCAATTCATCATCAATGATATCACAAATAGGGTCCAATAATCTGACAAGGGAGGTATCTGATATTTTGCAAAGTTCAGGGGAGGTGAGTGAGACTGTCAGAAACCTCAGGGGAGGTTTCTGAAATTATCCCTAGTAACTATTGAATATCTAATTTCTAGAGAAGATGAAGATCTTCACCTACAATGCTGGCTTTAAGTCTTAATTTTGTGAATTTACTTTATCACAAGAATTATCATGGTTCTTCATGCACACATTCTTCTGAATGTTGCGGACAAATCAGGGAAACCATTTTTTGTTGTGTTTGATTGATAACGTAGTACCACCTTTTTGTCTGTTCTTTCATTTGGACAGCCTAGTAATTCAGTATTTTGCCATTTTCCACCAGGTAGGTGCAACTAACACGCCATCCACGAGTCATGATTTATGAGTTTGTTCCGTGGGTTTTTTGGCCTGCCAACTGCCTGATTAGCTTTCATTAACCCTCCGCACCCCCTGGAAGAAGAGGGGGGTTGGGGGGGGGGGGGTGTTTAGGGGTTTATTTGAAAGCCATTCAAGCAATGGTAGTACTGCCTACTGCCTAGTACTACATTTACATGAGCTTTGGTAAACTTGGTGTAAACCCCAGTCACAAATTTTTGAGAGATGAGGCCACTCGGACACTTGTAATTTAACAAAAGCTGAATGACTTCCCTTGGAACTTAGAAGGAGTAGTTGTAGGCAAGAAGCAGAAATTCTAATAAGACTTCATTGAGCATGAAATGATAAGTTACTATGATGAACAAATTTTACAGGAAATTACTCAATTTACAAAAAGCGTGACCATGAAGAACACCACACTAGGATCATGGTCTAATCGCGTTTGCAAGCCCAAAAGGAAGTCAATCAGAACTTCCCGGAAGCAATTTGGCTGAGCTTGTCGTACCTAAACGTCTGGCAGAAGCAGGGATAATTCTGGATGGTGATATGACTTCAGCAAAGGATACATTGTAAGAATCTGCTCCTAGCCGACTCTGCAACCACCCTTTGCTTCCAGAGAAGCCATCAGCCACAACCCAGGTGTTCTTGAAGCCAAGATTCGTAAGTGTTCTTGCAACTATCTTAGCAGCATCTGAGTACCTGAAGATTTCATGGATCAAAAGCAGCTCAGTGATGGAAAGATCATATCCAGGCGCGCAGGTATGTATGAATTGCCAATGTCTCCCTCTATGCAATTCAAACATGTTTGAGAAGTTCTAAGCAAGGATAGGAGAAACTTACGAGTCCATGATGACAATGTTGGAACCTTTATTGATCTTCTTGAGATATGAAATCTTTAAAGCCACCAAGTCAGCTTCTACTTTCTTTACACTTCTCACTAGACTTTTTAGCTTGCTAGGTAATTCTTCCAATCTGGCACAGTCATGGAAATGTCGCCTTATTCCTAGTCATGAAACATTGCTCACAAGTACTGATACTTTTCTTTTTTTCAATCAGAATACGATTTTATCACAGAGAATAGAATATCAACATTCTGAAGCAGTAAAATCATTTTCAGACACTTTAGTTGCACCAAGGAAGACCGTCTAATGAGCTAGTAAATGGAAAAGAAAGCAGCCAATTACTGAAAAACCTTGCAGGGTAATGTTAATTAGGGGCCACATAAACTAGTGGATGAAGTAATAAGTATAGTTTACTTACGGAATTGAGACAATTTTGCTTTTAGCACTTGATGGAAGGCGAGGAACTCCAGCTTTGTCCTTATCCTTCACAGGTCTAATATCAATCAAAATGTAATTCTTGGTAGACATTAGATCCAGTGTCTGAGTAGGAGTCAGATCACCTGTATAACAATATTTTCAAATCAATATTTAACTGATAGTGATGCCTAAGTGCATTCAGACAGCACATTTAAAAAAGTACCAGATATCCTTATCGACTCTTTCTTTCAAAAAGCTAGGATGTACAAATAGATACGTTGATGAACATCAATGAAGTTACTACAATTTAAGTGACCATATACCATTGGATGCACAAAATTACAAACATCTCCTATTATCTTACCAAACATGACTACCTAACAGTAACTGGCAGCTATTGGGCATGATTAAAATGGTGATTAAGAAAATATACCACCCTGTCTAGAAGACTTCTGTTAGAAGACCTGTCACCTTAATTTGTAGAATGGAAACATTGCAGAGTTCTAAGGTGAGATATGATATATGTGTCAATTTGAAAGGAAGGAGGTCATTACAATCTTTGGCACATCACTGTGAAATCCCTCCAACCATATTTCTCAATCAAACTACTTCCCTTAATTTGTCTTTTTCGAGTAAACTCATCTTCCAATATTTAACTTCACTTTCTGCCAAATTAGCAGGCTTTATCATTAGAAATTGCAACATCTAATATGTGTAAGCACAATTTTGAATCAATTTCCTTTGGAACTCAATAATCTGCATTCACCTCCATATGGGAGAAGCGCTATGCTAGCCATGCCAACCCTTTACTTCTTATTTCCTAGAATCAAGCAGTCATGATTATAACAACTATAGCACTATGCATGCTTCTATTGCTTAATAATTTGAGTTATCAATTAGTTTACATGGTCTAACTAATTGAATTTGGTTGTAAGCGTAACGAGCCCTCCAGATACAGATATACAACAGTTTTCAGAGTACTCCTGATAATTCTTGTTGTACTCTCATGACGGTAATGAAGAGGAACAATGACGCCTGTATCAGCTATGTTATCATTTTCCCAAAGATCAATATCCTGTGCAGGAAAAGGAGATGAATGTAATGAGAAGAAAGTCAGCCAATTTACCCTTGTACCCTCGAAGACTGAAAGAGATGGCAGAAAAGACAGGAGGAAGCAGGAGATACGCAAAGAATAGGGCACCACCAGCACCTACAATTGTAATAGGGTCAGCTGATAAGATGGTTTCCACAGCAGATGAGGCTACAGGCTTGGCATCTTCAATCACTTTGGTAGTTTGTTGTGCTACATCAGAAACCGTCTGCAGTAGAAAGAAAGTCATGCACTTTTCTGAGTCCATGCTATAAAAACAAAAGCTCAAAACAATGGAACTTTACTGGAGATCATTATCTAAGAACCAGGGAATGGTTATTAATTTATCCAAAACAATTACTTGAACTATGTTGCAGCAAACAAGAGTACAAAAATGCTAGAGAACCCCAGGTAAGTGATTCTAATACCAATTGTAGGATCAAACGTATTATTGAAAGGAAAAAAACCAAATTGTTAACTAAAATCCCAATAGAAAGGCAACTTAAGATTTGTTTCAGAGTAAAAAGGAAATTAATGGACATTCATGTTGTTTACTTGTATACTGAAATAAACGGACAAAGTACTCTGAATGTTCTTTTGGTGTACTGTAATTGACACTCATTTACTATCTTTGTTTGACATTGAACCTAGAGCTAGAAAGAACACTAACTAAAACAAATCCTTATCTCAAACACTAGCAATTTCTAGCCATGTACATCATCTCTTTCCGTGTCATCCAATTCTAAACCCAGAAAACTAAGCGTAAAGCAATGTCATGGTCCATTGCAAGATATTGAATATTCCCTCCATCCCACCATCTTGATCCATTCATTTCCTTAAACTTAAGATCAAAAGAGAATACTTTAGTCCAAGTCAGTCAACAAAAATGGTTCAAAATACAGTGACACTCCTCTTTCCCCCATTTTTCCTCTTTCAGTCACCATATGAATTCAGTTAAAGTAATCAATCTATGTGAACCAATAATATGAACCTCAATAAGCTCAGATAGCGACACTAATTGCAGAATTTCAAGTGGAAAGATAACTAAACCTTAGCTGCAGTTATCACAGGCTCTGTGTCAATGCCAGAGCTCTGAATTGCCTCTTGAGCTTTCTTAGATGCCTCTGAAATTGCAGGGGAAGCAAGCTTCAGAGCTTGCTCTCCTGCCTGCTTTAAAATAGGCAATGCAGCATCAATCCCAGGCTTCACAACTTCAACCGCAGCACCAATCACTTTCCCCGCGACATCAAATATACTCGAACCCACATCTTGAACTTGATCAATCGCTGACTCCACCTGAAAATTTCAGCAAAAAAACACCTAAATTTTCATGAAATCTGCAGTCCCTTGTGAAGAATGTGTCAAAAACTTGGGGGAAAAAAATCCCAAATTTCACCAAAAATTGGCAAACATGATCATATTGCATAAAAATATGTCAACTATGGTTCTAGAAAATGCCAATCAAAACATAATGCTAGAAACAATAATTAGTAAATACAAGAAATTGTAGCAACAATATTCCAAGAAAATGCATTGAAAATTCCAATATCAACTAAAAGCTTTAAGAGAGTTCTCTAACTTTTTACCTGATCGAGAGAAGAGACTATTTGTTCCTTAGGGAGGCTAATAGCTCTAGCTTCATATGATGGAGCTGAGAAGAGTGTAAGTATAGATAGAGCAGTCGAAGTAGGGAGTGAGACTACTAAAGGGTTGGACTTAAACTGATTACTACTTGGTGGGATGTTGGTAATGGGAACAAAAGTTTTGGACGGTGAAGAAGAAGATGGAAGTGGTGGAGGAGAAGGAAGTTGTGGTCTAGCGGTGGCTGAAGAAGCTCTGAGGGCCATCACACCTTCAGCCTCTTGCCACCGCTCCTTCAGTCAGTCAGTGTGTGTTGTGTGTGTGTTTTGATCGGTCGATTGGTTGGTTGGTGGGTCGGACAGGGATTTGTGGTCGGAAGTCGGAACTGGAAAACGGTCAAGTTAATGCTGATTGGTACATGTAATCCTACCTGGCAACTTTGTTTCCAGCTAAACCACAAAAATCATGACACGTGGAATTAAGGATGAGAGATGGACACCCCTCGTCCAGAAACAAAAGTTGGCTGTATGCTGCTCATGCTGAAGTACAATTGTACAAGGTTAGTACATTAATATTTTATTTTTTCAGTTCCCGCGTACATTCTTTAAAATATATTTCAGGTGTTATATTTTTTAAAATATAAAATTAATTATAAAAAATAATAATTATTAGTATGTATGTATATATATATATATATATATATAGTAAGTTAGACGAATAATATGATGTTAACGAGTGCTTAGGGCACCTGTTAAAAAAATCATGTATTTTTTTCCTGTAAAGGAAGTTTGTTCATTGTTTTATAGCTCTTTAAAATGTTACTAGCTGTTACATTGTGAAAATCTTAATTACGAGCCATTAGGATAATGGTTCCAGAAGGTAGTTCATGCATTACCATACTTAGCCATTAAACACGTGAAATCAGTAGAATCTTCATTTAACTTTACTCATTCCTTACCATGATATGGATGTTTGTTGGGGAGAGGGTTGGGTTGGGTGGTACGGGGAAAGAAAGTGTAAGCAAGAAGTCTCGGGTTCGAATCCTCCCGCTTACACTAAAAAAAAATGATATGGATGTTTGCTGAAGTGCTTAAAAGTGTTATTAAGAATACATAAAAGCATGAATTCAATTGCTTTAGATCTTTTTTTTTCCAGAACATTTCAATTTAAAAGTAGATAGCACCTTTGCCTAATTTGTTTTAGATATCTGAAATTAAAAACTTGTTCATCTTTCAATATGAAGTTTATTTGAAGATTGATTGTAAAGTGAGTCGGTCTTCATAAAAGCAATAGTCTGTTGCATGTTACAAGGTAGGAAGTAATGAAAAAGCGGTAATAAAAGAGATGTAAAAGAAAGAATTTTGATGGACAAAAGAACTCAGGAAAGCATTAGGCCACCATAAAAATTTGGCTGCAGCCATCTGATTTTACCAATGAAGGCAATTTATAATGGAGGCACGCGATGAATTCTGTACCAGTTCTCCCCTGCACGATCTCGAGCCTTCAATGCGAATTCATGGGGCATATATCCTAATCTCAGATCCTTCAGACTAGTCAATGGATGCAATCCCCTCGGGAGAATCTTCAGTTGTTTGCATTCTACAATTTCCAACTGTTTAAGGTTGCACAATGATCCTTCCTCTATCCTCCAAGTCTGTAATGTGAGGAAAGAAAGTTTCAGCAAATGCAGTTGAGGAAACCCTCCACTTGAGCAAACTAATTCTTTCCCCACGTACGCACATTGTTTCAATTTTAGGACTCTAAGATTCTGCAGCTTCTCCAGCTTTGGCATGGGATCTTCCATCAAATAGGAGTCTTTCAATGATAGCTCCTCAAGGTTCGGTGGAAAATGTTCAACATCATAGAGCTTCTTGATATATCCGTCCAGATGCAGCTTAGAAAGAAAAAAATGATCTGCAAACATCGTTGACTTGGGGATCGAAAGACGGGTTCTGTCAAAGTCCTGAATTTTAGTGTGAGCATCAACCACGAATGCTGTAACTGGATTAGCATGTAGCTTCAGACATTCCAGGTTCTTTGAGTTGAGAATCCACTTTGCCAAGGCAGCTTCTTGTGCATACAGCTCACCATGCAATTCCAGTTCTCTTATGTTGGTCAATTTGTCCAAGCCATTCTCAATTCGACTCTTTTGGGTAATGCATAACCCTTGCCAAGTTTGGAGATGAGTTAGAGCTGCATCCTTTGGTGGATCCACAACCATTTCTTTCAGTTCATTGAAGTACAAGAACCGCAGGTTCAGCAGCTTCCAAATTGCAAGGGGGATTGGACTAATCAATGTCGACCTCAAGTCCAAAGTTTGCAACTTCTCAAGGTAGCCAATTGTTGATGGAAATCTTTTTAACCAAGTTTCTCTTAAACTCAGGTACCTCAAATGGATGAGATTTCCTATTTCAGAGTCCAGCTGAGTTAAGTAAGCGCCTTCTAAGTCAAGCACGCGCAAGAGCTTAACCTTCCTTGGTTTGAAATTCGATTCAACCGAATCAAAGCACAACAATGAACGAACTTTTGGAGTGTTCTCTGTAATGGAGATTTCTCCAGAATGAATGCCAAGTCTGCGACATCTTGTTGTAACAGAATCAGCATTGACATCTCCATGGATGAAATCAAGGAAGTGTTCCTCCTTGGCTATTGAGATTGAAAGGTCTCTGAGAAGGTCATGGATTCGGCATGCTTTAATCCTTCCATTGGACTTCCTTTTAGCCACTTGAACCATGTTTCTTCCAATAAGCTCTTCCAAGTAATCTTCTGCTACATCTTCAAGGGGTTGTTGACCTCTTGGCAGCACAAATCCCTCTGCAACCCACAGCAGCATCAATCTCCTTGCAGAAATTTCAAAATCCTCAGGGAAGAGACCAAAGTATAAGAAACATGATTTCAAGTAGTGTGGCAAGTCCATATAACTCAGGGCCAACACATCTCCATATTGCATTGGTTCTTGCCTCAACTGCCAATGCATACTCTGAAACACCTTTTGCCACTCGTTAAAGGTTGCATCTTTTCTTGACAGCAGGCCACCTAGCACCACAATAGCAAGTGGTAATCCCCCACATCTCCTCAGCATCTGCTTACCTAATTCTTCAGCCCATGGTGGCAAACTTGCAGAGGATTCCCGGTCTAATTGCACCATCTTGGAGAACAATTTCCAACAATCCTCGTCATTCATTAGCAGAGTTCATGTGGGGTACTTTTCGAGTCAGCATAGAGAGCAACATCTTTAAAACGGGTAGTAAGCAGAATTCTACTCCCATTTTTCTCCTCAGGAAAGGCTGCTTTGAGATCATCCCAATCTGCAAAATTCCACAAATCATCCAAAACTATAAGATACCTTTTACTCTCCAAAAAACTTGAGATTATCTCCCGCAATTCTTCATTGCTTGCTCTTCCAAAATCTCCTCCTACATTTCCCATCAATTTTTTCCCCAGTTCTTGTAATATCTCTCTTGCTCTAAAATTTTGAGAGACATAAACAAAAGCACAGCAATCAACATGCTCCTTAAGATCAGATTTAAGGTAAACTCTCTTGGCAAGAGTGGTCTTGCCTATACCTGCCATGCCGACAACTGAGACAACACAACGCCTTGATTCTCCATGAATCAACTGTGATTCAATTATTTTTACATCTTCAACCAGACCAACAATATCCTCGCAAACATGAACAGATGATCTTCTCCTCTCTTGCAGTCTGCTAGCTGCAAAACCAGCCCCTTCTGTCCCTATTCCTATATTTCCAATTCCGTATGTGGATTTTCTGTCACTAATCTCTTGGAGTCTAATCCTGATTCGTTTTATCTGATCATTCAACTTACGACATAAGATCAACTCATTAAAGGAGAGGAAGTACCTCTTGAGAAATGTAACAAGAACTCCCCTCTGCTGTCCTTGTACCAGACTGTAAACAAAAGAGTCAAGAATATCATCTGTATCATATGCAACCTCCCTTAAGTCTGCAACCCAATTTTTGACTCTTTCATCAGCATCTTGTCTTGAATCTACGTCCTTGATGAAGCACTGCATTCGCCTCAGCTCCCCTTCGACCCATTCAATCTGATCACGTAGCTTCAGGTCCTTTGGCCATAAACCTGCAGCTCCCTCAATCAGATAGTCAGCAATCTTGTCCAATAGTAAAATAACTACTTGTTCAGCCATGTATGTTGTTTTACTTAGTTTCAGGGATTTTCAGGCCTGAAAGAAAAGTGTTTTCAGACTGTTCTGAAAAGTTAGTGGTTGAGGTGTAATTGACAGTTCAAAAAAGATCAGGTTAAGTCAACTCCGTAACGAATTTTGACTAGAGTGCTAGTCCAATGATGTTTTGACTTGTTGAGATCCTATAGTAAATAATTTACTACTTTTGGAATAGTTGCGTACCAAGGTAATTTTAAATCTCTATTTGAGTGTAGGTTAGGGGATCAAAATTTTTTTACTTACATTCTAATATTCAGCCTTTCTTGAAAATATTTTGCCAGCAGGTGAATAGACACCCGTTTGGATCGATGATGATTCATCGGTTTCTTCTTGATTTGTTTAGGTTCTCCCTCCCCCTAGTAAAGAAGGAGTAGTTATAGTATAAAATCTATCGTGTATAAAAAAATAAAAAAGATCCTTTAGTAAAACAGGATAGAATTATTGTTTTTTTTTAATCTCATGGTCAATTTGACAAGAAACAAGTTATCAAGAAACAAATGGCGGCCATATTTGACTAGAAAAATGGAAGAACCTTTACGTGCTTAATAAGATGAGTTTGTCGTCGTAGTCAATTTTGCTAGGTATAAAGTTCAGTAAACCATATATAGATTGTTTATTTGTTTAGAGTTTAGACAATGGCGACTCATACCTTACAAATATTGAAAAGTTTTGCTTGCTTGTTGCAGACTCAAACTACTCACAAGCTGCAACCACCTTTGCAGAATTTTCAAATGTTTCTGGATGGTCAGTTTACCCCTTCTACTCTCTCCAATTCTCCCTAGGATGTATGCGAGCCGAGCTACTCGCGAGCTGCTCGGTCAATGGTTTGGCTTGAACTCGGTTTGATCGAGTTCGAGCCGAGTCTCGAGCTATTCGAACGTACTTTTGAATCGAGTTTCGAGTCAATATTTTGGGGCTTGTGGCTCGTCGAGCTACTCGTCGAGTCGTGATATATTTAAATAATATATATATTATAATTATAAAATGACCGTTATGAGTATAATTTATACTGAATTTACAATATACTCTTCTTTATAATAAAATTTCATAATGGCAGAATTGTACATTTTCCGAGTCGAGTCAAAAAGCTTGATTAGACTCGGTTTGATAAGGCTTAACTAAAGGTCCAGCCTTATCGAGTCGAGTCTTGAGCTTACAGGGATTTTCTCGAGTTACGATTTTTTAGACTCAGTCGAGCTCGGGCTCGAGTTCGAGCCTAGTTACATAAGGGTCGAGTCGAACTCAAGTATAGCAATACTCGAGCTCGACTTGACTCGATTACATCCCTAATTCCCCCAATTTGCAGGTTGCCAACTGAATTGTTACTTGCACTCTTAACTCAGTGGCCACCACCAAAGTTGGTGGAGTGGGAAGTCTGAGAATCAAACCTTGCCTCCTACCATTGACCACAAAAAATGTGGCAAGCCATTTCGAGTGGCTTCCAGACGAGAGCGTCGTGCACTCGTTTGAACCAGTAGGTGGTTCAGTCCCCTCCGATTTCTCCCGACCTGTTCAGGTCCTCCCCTCCCCGTAGCATAAAAATACAAAAATTGTAAATCTATTATATCGAAAAAAAAAAAAAGCATCCGCTATCAACTTTTTATATGCACTTTTGTTATATGCGTTGAATGGGATTACAAATCCCACATTATCCAATTCATGAACCAAAAGGAGCGTTCCTAAGTATATGAATGATGTTATACGAAACTCCCCAGGTTTGATTGGCGAGTTTAATGGACGGATATTATCAAACCTAAAATCAATTTTAATTTAGGCATTAATTACAAAGCTAATGCATCTCACACATTTAATACAAAAATAATTTCTTTTGTTACCGGAATCTATTTTATATTTTTCTCTTTTTTCTCCTCAAGATACCATCTTTCTAGTACAAAAAAATTACATAGTTAAACTACCTAAACGTCAAGAACCATATTCTGCCATTTGTAGAAAATGATAAATATAAAAAGGAAAAATGGCCAATTTCATCTCTAAACTTTTTTGCTCGTACCGATTTAGCTTCTAACTTTTATTTCTAGTCAATTTAATACTTGAACTTATTTTACAGTTCTAATTAAGAACTCTATGGTGGCATCACTATTTAAAACTGATTTGGCTCCAAATTGACTAACTATACAAGGGTTTTTTTGGAAATATCACTCACAAAAATGTAATAAAACAAATAAATTGTGTAAAAATATCATACAGAGCTTTTAAATCGTGTAAAAAATCACCCGATGAAACTTCTTTAAAGTATAATCTTGAAGCTTCTTACATGATTTATTACATTCCCAAAATACCTCTGTTTAGCTAGTCAATTAGGAGCCATATTAGTTTTAAGTGATAGCGCTGTCATAAAGATCCTTAATTGAAATCGCAAAATAAGTTCACGTATCAAATTGGTTATGAATAAAAGTTTGGGACCAAATCGGCACTAAAAAAAAGTTTACGGAATTGGCTATTTTTTCATTCAGAAATCCATCACTGCACCTATGATGGGTCCGAAATCTGCGTGCTCAGAAGCTGGCTACTTTCATCTTGTAAGAAGCTACTTAATAATTGGCCCAAGCCTATGATGTTACGATTGACTTGACAATCGACTTCCCATGGCAACTCCCAGAATTTTAATGCTTCCTTCAAATCAAATCTAAGATAGCAGTTTGTTGGAGCACTACTTTTACTCTGTATCAGCCAAATTTCTCGAGACAAGTTTTGAACATAGCTTCGGTCAATTTGAATGAAATTACCCACAACTCTCCTGACTGTCAGATTCCATGCAGGTTCTTGGAAGTAGAGTTGGATCATGCATGCAGTAGCAGTATAGGCTACCTGTGAAGCCTCTTTTGCGATCCATGTGCGTTTGTAAACAATGGATCCCAAATTCAGCGTCTCCAGAAAAGGAAGAAAACGAGCCTTAATCATGCTCATCCCAGGGGTTGATCATGATGATGGGAGGAAAGCCTGTTTTTATTCTATGGACGATCAAGTTTTTGTTCAGGAACTTCCAAAACCAATCCAAAATACTTCCAAGTATCCAATGTTTTCGATTGATGAGTTCATGTGAGTGGCTGTTGCTCTTCAGTGTTCTCACTGGTAATAACTTGATGGATAAACTTGATATCCATGTGCTTATGGAACCTTCAACCAGATGTCGCAACGAAGTGCTACAAATTGATCTTTATGAGAGCTTCAAAATCTCGTCAGTCAGAAAAATATTAGCCGGGCTTTGTTATGATGAGAGCGCTCTGATGGCCACAAAGCAGTTCTATATATCCGCAGAATGAGAAAACAGGAAGCAACCGAGGTACCTGAAAGTCTTGTTCTTGTTGCTAGTTTGAGAAGCAAAAAATTGAATTTGATAAATTTCCCTTCCAGTCGGGTAGATCAGGCCCTTTCCTCGACGGGCGCCTGCATTGGATAGTTAAATATACCAGTGACGATTCCTACTCCATCATTTATTTTGATGCAAAAACCAACAGATTTCCCAATCATCCAATTCCAGAGCCTGCTTTGCATAATCAAGGAGATTTAGATGTTACGGTGCATTGGGGGACTGGGAGTTTTAGATGAATGTCTAAGCAGCATGTTTGGGCCTGGAAAGTCAGGAGATCAAATGGATGTCTCGACCATGAGAGAATATGGCGTGAAGGAGTCTTGAACAATTTTATTTAGCTTATCAAGGGAAGAAAAATGGTTTCTACTAGGCCAATCTACACTATATATAAAAGTCTCATGAATGACTGATTTACGCATTAGTGTTTCTGGCTCATAAATATGAAAGATAAGAAGTATGAACTAATATGAACTAAAAAAATTGTTAAAAAATGTTAGAACTTGACAATTAAAACTTTGATCCTTGGTCGACACCTATTCTTTGTGACCTGCTGATTTTTTTTTTCTTTTTTTGGTGACCTGCTGATTAATTACTTCTTTGTTTGCATATCATAAATGGATCAACTCTTTGTGATCTAGCTACTTACTTCTTCCTTTGAGAATATCCTTTATTAACTATTAAGACGCAAGAAGAGTTTCTCCTTGATCAAATCAAGGTTGGTTCCGGGATACGGCTACGCGAGGGACGTGGTATACCAATCGATTTACTTACTAAGCATCTCTATCCTTCAGATGATTTGGATGTAGAAATAGACGAACCAGACATGGTATTCAAGGGTTTAACTGTACATGAATTGGAAGGCCTTTATGAGGACATAAAGATGCATCTCGACTTGGACAAGGCAACGCCAAGACAGATGCAGTATTGGCAGCCACTGCTCGTGGTTTGTGATTGGGAACTATCTGAAGCTAGAAAAAGGGACTCATCTGATCGAGCCATTGTGCGTGGAGAGCAACTTCCTCCTGAACTGCTTGCCAAAGAGCAAGGAATGCATTGAAGTATCGAATCATATGTGCAGAGACTTCTGCAGGGGAAATCTTATCGCGAACTGGAAGCTCTAAGGTCTCAGGTTGAGGCGCAGATGCAGTCTGGTACAGCTAAGGTGGTCGAATTTTGGGAAGTTCTTCTTAGGCGCATTGATATCTTCAAGGGTAAGGCTTGTCTTGAGGAAATCCACACCGAAGTACTTAGCAGACACCTCCAGCACCTTGAGAAACCAATAGAATTCGGAGACTGTGAGATAGACTTCAGTCCAAAGCCTGACAATAGAGGAGGACCCAGTCTGTCATGACGGGAAAGATGTTCAAGTTCTCTTGCCACAATGTACAAGGCGTGAAGAGAATCCAGAAAAGCATCGCCAAGAATTGGGGGCTGGGCCTCCTGCTTCTGATGATAACTTTGAGAAGAAAGCAATGGGAGCCATGGAAGAAGGTGATGCAATTTTTGGCTGGAAACATGAAATTAATCTTGATTCACAGGTCTACTGGTGGCGTGCCAAGTACAGTCCAAGAAAGCCCAAGTATTTTAATCGTGTTCATACGGGGTATGAGTGGAATAAATACAACCGCAACCACTATGACCATGATAGCCCACAGCCAAAAATTGTACAAGGGTACTGTAGTGGGGCCCAGACGCACATCGGCCCGGGCCACGAACAGCCCAGTCCGACCCACGAGCTCGTACTGGAGGTGCTGGACTACGGTTTCAGGTCGGCCCATGCGGGCGCCGCCTCTCAGGCGTAGGGGCCTGATGGGCTGCGAGGTCCGCATCCTTAGGCTTGTGTCATGGAGCCCTAGGAGTCATTCACTCCAGTAAGGACTCCTTGTCCTACCAGGAAGCTACTACCTGAGCATCTATAAATACTACACAAAAGAGAGGCACAAGGTACGCTATTCATAGCACAATCTCTACTCTTTCACTTACAAATCTTCCTCTGACTTGATCGTCGGAGTTGCTACAGGGGACTCAGCCCCGCAGCTCGCCCGCGCGCAGGTCGGACGATTCCGCTCGCTCCCTAGGCACCCGGTCAGGTCGGACCTTCACCTCGGCAGTCGCATCAATTGGCGCCGTCTGTGGGAACACGTTACTTTTCTTCGCGAATCATGCCGAAAACAAGGTCTCAGAGGAACGCTGGTGCATCTAAGGGGAAGGAGCGAAGCGCCCCCCTAAATTCTCATCGGGATCCGACACCTGAAGGAGCAGGGGCGGGGCCTTCACGGATTCCGCCTGAACAGCTGGTGCAAACGGTGGCGGCAAACCTGCCCACCTTCGAAGCGATCGTGGACTACCTCAAAGGGCAGTCGGGAGGTCAGTTCGACAAGGAGCCTAAGGTCTAAGGAGCCGACCTGTCAGAGTCCCGAACTGGGAGCCCCAATCACGGGGCCAAGCGGGCACGTCGGGAACTCACGCGAGAGCAGGTCGAGGTCGTGGAGCCATCTCACAAGAACTCCCGAACTGAGCATCCGGAGCCCGTCCGGGGGCTCTCCCCCCGGAGGGAGCGACAACAGGTACGGGACGAGCTAGACCTGATGCTCGACCCGGAGGCGGACAGGTACATTGCTTCCCCCTTTGCGCTTGACATCGAGGAATACCAACTGCCCGCGAAGTTCAAAATTCCAACCATGAAACCTTACGACGCTACTACGGATCCGGAAGACCACCTGTTCGTGTTCATGACGCAGATGCGCTTACAAACGGCTGCAGATGCGGTCAGGTGCAAGACCTTCCCGATGTTCCTAGAAGGAAGGGCTCGGCAGTGGTTCCAGGGACTTCCCCCCAGATCGATTAGTTCTTTCACTCAGCTCGCGCGACTGTTCTCAGCACAGTTCGTTTCTTCGCGAGCCTTCTCCAAAAGCACCGCTCACCTTATGACCATTCAACAAAGGGTCGAGGAATCACTGCGTGAATACATGGTGCGGTTCAATAACGAATCCCTCCAGGTCCGCGACCGAGATGACAAGGTGGTCATGGCTGCCTTCATTAACGGGCTACGGAAGCAGAAGTTATACACCGAGCTCGTGGAGCGGCCACCCAAGTCAGTTCGGGAGATGTTGGATCGAGCTCATGAGAAGGCCAATGCTGAGGAGGCTAATCGCCTGAAGGGCGCCCAGGAGAGGCAGAGGGATGACAAGCGAAGAAGGACAACCGACCAGGGGGACGTGCGACGTGACCAAGGGCGGAAAAATACCTATGACCACCCGTCTAGGAGCCGACCCTTAGGGGCAGACAAGCCTTGGACTTCCCTCACTGCCCCCCGAGCTCGGGTCCTCACGGTGATGGAGCAGGAAGGGCTATCCCGACCTCCCCGGCCCTTGGCCGGGGATAGAAGCAGGAGAGATCAGGACCTGTACTGTGCGTACCACAGGGATGTGGGCCACGACACTGAAGACTGTCGCCACCTTAAGAAGGAAATTGAAAAGCTGATCCGGAGGGGTCATCTTGGCCAGTTCGTCCGCGAAGGGCGAACTGATCATAAGCAAGGAGGATTCAAGCGAGATCGGGCGCCCAGCTCGCACGACCGACCTCGGGGTCCTCGGGAGCGGACTCCGGTACGCGGGGAGCAGGCTCTGGCGGGAGTGATCAACACTATTGCAGGGGGACCTGCTGGAGGGGATAGCCATTCGGCTCGGCGAAATAACAGGCCTCCCCCCAGTGGGGAGAGCTCAAACAAGCGTTTAAAGATGTACGAGGAGATCATCTACGGGCCGGAGGATGCGGTACCTCTAGCTTCCAATAACCACGAGGCAATTGTGATAGAGGTCGTCGCATGTAACTATAAGGTCAAAAAGGTATACATTGACAATGGGAGCGCCATCGATGTGTTGTACTACAAGGCCTTCAGAGAACTACAGCTAGAAGATAAACAGCTCATTCCAGTTCGTACCCCCTTGATAGGGTTTGCAGGTCCGCCGGTAAGGCCTGAGGGAATGATAACCCTCCAGGTCACCATAGGGGAGTCACCAAGGTGCCGAACTGTTCAGGTAAATTTCGCGGTGGTAAAGGAGCCGTCCTCCTACAACATGATATTGGGACGTCCAACCCTAAACGCACTCCGAGCTGTCTGTTCGACCTTACACCTCAGCATGAAATTTCCCACTCCCGAGGGAGTGGCCGAGGTGCAGGGGGACCCGGAGGTAGCTCGAGCATGCTATATTGCAACCCTCAAGGGTAAGGAGAAGCTGGTGGCGCAGACAGCCCTTCTGGAGCCCTGGGAGCCTACTGAGAAGGAGGAGAGGTTGGAGACGGACGAAAATCTGCTTGAATTGCTTGTCAACCCCGAGCGACCTGATCGTGTGGTTAAGGCGGGATCTGGACTAAACGAGCAGGTAAGGAGGGCCCTGGAGTCCCTCCTGGAGGAGTACGCCGAGATCTTTGCTTGGAGTGCCGATGACATGCCAGGAGTTCCTCCCGAACTGGCAGTCCACAAGCTGCATGTGGATCCGAGCATCCGGCCAGTGAAGCAGAAGAAGAGAAACTTTGCACCTGAACGCAACAAGGTCGTTAAAGAAGAGGTGGGCAAGCTGTTGGAGGCTAGAATTGTGAAGGAGATCCACTATCCGACCTGGCTGGCCAACCCGGTGCTGGTCAAAAAGGAGGACAAGGCTTGGCGGATGTGCGTGGACTTCACCGACCTGAATAAGGCTTGCCCAAAGGATTGCTACCCTCTCCCTCGCATCGACCTGCTGGTCGACTCAACAACTGGGTACGAGATCTTCTGCTTCCTGGATGCTTTCAAAGGGTATCACCAGATAGCTCTGGATAAGGAGGATCAAGAGAAGACTGCCTTCATCACCGAATGCGGTACGTATTGTTATACCACCATGCCGTTTGGCTTGAAAAATGCAGGCGCGACCTATCAGCGGCTGGTCAACAAGCTGTTCAAGAACCAGATCGGCCAAAACATGGAGGTATACGTGGATGACATGCTGGTGAAAAGCCGAACTCAGGAGCAGTTCGTCGACGACCTCAGGGAGATCTTTGACGTCCTACGGAGCTCGCGGATGCGGCTAAATCCCAAGAAATGCACCTTCGGGGTCAGGTCGGGCAAGTTCCTTGGATACATGATATCAAAAGACGGAGTAAGGGCTAACCCCGACAAGGTAAAAGCCATCATGGACATGGCTCCTCCCCGAAGCATAAAAGAGGTTCAAAGGCTGGCTGGCAGGATGGCGGCCTTGAACAGGTTCTTGTCGAAATCTGCAGTTCGGGGTTCTCCTTTCTTCAGGGCCCTGCGAAGAGGCCCTCAGTTCGAGTGGACCCCCGAGTGTCAGCAAGCGTTTGACGAGCTGAAAGCCCACATCGCACGATTGCCCTCCTTGACCTCTCCTGCGCATGGAGAAACCTTATTTATCTATCTAGCAGTAGGGGAGGAGGCGATCAGTGCGGTACTAGTTCGGGACGAAGGAAAGGTCCAGAAGCCTGTATACTATGTCAGCCGAGCTTTGCAGGGCGCGGAGACAAGGTACACCTCGATTGAGCGATATGTCTTGGCGTTAGTTCACGCGGCTCGGAAGCTCAGGTCATATTTCCAAGCTCACCCAGTGGTGGTTATGACCGACCAGCCACTCAAGCAAATTCTTTCAAGGCCTGACGCCTCAGGTAGAATGGTGAGGTGGGCCGTGGAGCTGTCCGGATACGACCTCAGCTACCAACCTCGCACGGCCATTAAGGCCCAAGCATTGGCAGATTTTATAGCCGAAGGGGTCTCCTTCGGACAACCGGAGCCGCAGGCCAAACGGACCAGAGACACAGCCGAGGCCCAGCAGGTCGGAGAAGCTGTCGAGGCCGCGCAGACGACCCGATCCCGGACGACCCAAGGCACGGCAGAGGCCAGGCATGCCGAAAAAGCTGCCCAGGTCGAGCGAGCCGCCAAGGCTTTCAAGGCCGAGCAGGCGGAGGGGCATGTCAAGGTCGGGCAGGCCACAAAGGGAGCTCAGGCCGGACAGATCGGAGACGCAGCGGAGGCTGAACACGCCGAAGAGGCTGTCGAGATCGAACAGGCCACTGGCGAAGTTGATCAGATCATTCCAGTCTGGACCCTGTTCGTAGATGGATCGTCAAGCAAGGAAGGATGCGGAGCCGGGCTCCTCCTGACTAGCCCTCTGGGGGATGAGTTGGCCTACGCCCTGAGGTTTGATTTCAGGGCCTCTAACAACGAGTCCGAATATGAGGCCCTGGTCGCAGGGATGGTGATAGCTCGGAAGTTGGGGGCCGAGTCAATAGAAGTCTACAGCGACTCACAGCTGATAGTCAACCAGGTAGGGGGAAGCTACGAAGTTAAGGAGGAGCCCCTAAGAAGGTACGTCGCCAAAGTGCATGAGCTAAGGGCCCAGTTCAAAGTATTCGCGCTCAAGCAGGTCCCTCGGAGCCAAAATAAGAGGGCGGATGCTCTGTCCAAGCTAGCTTCCACCTCGGTCGGCACGCTGAACAAAGAAGTCTTGGTGGAAGTCGTCAGAAATCGGGCGTATGACCAGGTGGACTTGCTTGTTATTCAAGTAGTGAGCTCATGGATGGATCCCATTATACGGTATTTAGCTAATGGAGAGCTCCCTCAAGACCGGGTGGAGGCGCGAAGGGTCCTCCTCAGGTCGCGGGGATACGAGCTCTCAAATGGGGTGCTTTACAAGAAATCCTACCTACGCCCGTGGCTGAGGTGCATTACTCCGGAGGAGGGAAACTACATCCTGCGTGAGTTGCACGAGGGCATCTGCGGAAACCACGTCGGCCCGAGGGTTTTGGCCAAGAAAGGAATGCTGTCTGGTTACTACTGGCCGACCATATTCTTGGATTCGACTGAGCTGGTAACTCGGTGCAAGTCCTGCCAGCTGCATGCGCCGATCCATCACGCCCCGACTCAGGAGATGATCCCTCTTCAGAGCCCTTGGCCTTTTTTCCAATGGGGAATCGACCTGTTGGGGCCATTTCCCCGAGCTCCAGGGGGCTATGAGCATGTGGTTGTGGCTGTAGACTATTTCACCAAATGGGTGGAGGCCGAGCCCCTTATCACCATTAGCAGCAGGTCGGTGCAGAAGTTCCTCTGGAAAAACATCGTTTGCCGATTTGGTATACCCCATGTCCTGGTCTCGGACAATGGACGCCAGTTCGCTGACGTTGCTCTTCAAGGTTGGTGCACGGAGCTCGGAATCCGGCAGCACTTCACCTCGGTAGGCCACCCTCAGGCAAACGGCCAGGTCGAAAACGTCAACAGGACCATACTGCACGGCTTAAAGACACGGATGGAGTCTGCCCGAACTGGGTGGTTGGACGAACTGCCGACCATATTGTGGGCTTACCGAACCACTCCCCGAACTGCTACGCAGGAGACTCCTTTCGTGCTGACCTATGGAGCGGAGGCGGTGATCCCGGCGGAGATAGGTGTTCCTTCGAACAGAGTTCAGAACTTCATAGCTCGGGACAATGAAGAGGAGCTGCGTCTTAACCTGGACTTGCTGGAAGGGAGGAGAGAAGAAGCAGCTATACGCATGGCCAAGTATAAGGGACAGATCGCGCGACACTACAATGCTAGGGTAAAGCCTCTGGCTTTTAAGCAAGGGGACCTGGTCCTGAGGAAGAACAGCGTAAGTCGGCTTCAGGGCACTGGTAAGCTGGGTCCAAATTGGGAAGGACCCTATGTGGTGAAAGAAGCAGACCGTGCTGGATACTGCAGGTTAGCTCACCTCAGCGGGGAAGAGGTCCCTCGTACTTGGCACAATTCCAACCTGAGGATTTTTCGTTAGGCTCGCACACGACAGTTCGTCTCAAGGTCAAGACTTTGATTAATGCTAGTGTATTTGGCTAATAAGCTGTTTTCATCTTAGGGAATAGCTCACTTATGTCGGCATAAGGCCGAACTGATATGTCTTGTTGTGAGAAACTTTGCAAATGCGATTAAGTATAAGACAAAAGGAAGGCTGTTCATTTCATTCAATAAAAACTGTACAATGAAGAGCAGAGTTCATACAAAACGAACTACCGATAGTTCGGGTTCTACCCTAAGCCCTATTCTAGTTTTCGCCCTCCTCCTCCTCCTGCTCGGATTCAGGAGTGGTCACTGGCAGCAGGGGGTCGGCAACCAGGTCGACCAGCTTCCGCCCGTGCGTATAGCCCTCCACCAGGCGGTCGAGCTGCTCCACAGCTAGGGGATTGTAGCTGGGAAAGTTTCCCAGGTCAAACCCGGGTAGCCCTAGCCCC
The DNA here is from genome assembly GCF_003713205.1 of Coffea eugenioides. Lineage (NCBI taxonomy): Eukaryota > Viridiplantae > Streptophyta > Magnoliopsida > Gentianales > Rubiaceae > Coffea > Coffea eugenioides. Next base: position 6,532,937 of record NC_040038.1, on the reverse strand, counting down.
TGCACTTCCTGCAGGGCCTGGGAATACCCGTGCTGCAGAACGGGGGTATTCAGGATGGCCAGGTCGCCCCTGAACTCCTCGGACCTCAGGAAGGTCCGCACACCCTCCTGGCTTCCCTCAGCCCTAGCTGCCTCTGCCTGAGCAGACAACCCAGCTGCCTTTTGCTGTTCCTCTTTCAGCTGTGAGGTTAGATCGGCGTTTTTCTTCAGTTCTAGCTCGAAGTTTGTGTGGACTTGCGCGAGCTGCTTCTTCAGGCCTTCAGCTTCGGCCACAGCTGCTGCGTTCTGGCTGAGCAACTTCTCGTTGGCCGCCTTCGTTTCAGTCAGCAGGGGGAGCAGGCCCTCGTAACGCTTGGCCAGCTCGGCCCCAACCAGGTTCACTTGCGCCATTCCCGTATAGAAGTAGTTGAGGAGGTCGGATGACTCCATGGCCTTGGTCAAGTTGTAGTCCCGTGGGAGGATGGCCCCGTGAGCAAGCTCCCGTGCCACCTCGGGGAACTGAGCTCGGTCGTTTATGGATAGCTTCCACTGGGGGCAGAAGTGCATAGGGTGTTGGTGCGTCGTCAGCTGCGTCTGGGGGTCGAAGAGCAGGGAGCTTTGGCGTTGCCACAGGTTTGGAGGAGCTTCAGCGCGGGCTTGCTCTTCGACGGTGTTCACGCCGTAGTGGCCGCTTTGGGCGGGCTCGGGTGTTGGCCTCTCCTCCCGAGCTGGGGACGAGGGCGTTTCCACCCTGGCTCTCTTAGCAGTGGTCTTCTTTTTCTTTTTCTTCCCAGCCTCAACCGCCTTGGAGGATTGGGCGGGAGCTGGCTGAGGTATGGGAGCTGGCACTGAGCTGGCTGGGATAGCCAACGGATCCTGAGTGGGCTCCCGGGTGCTGTACCACCGATGGATAGAAGTGAGGAAAATCTCTTCACTGCACATGAAGAAGATCAGAAGGTCAGCAGATGCATAAAAAAAAAAAAAAAAAAAAAAAAAAGAGAGGAAAGACTGAGGTCCAGGTCGATTACGGGCTGTCAGCTCGTCCGGCGATAGAGATTTGTTTTCAGGCGAGGGATCTGAGGGATTAGCTCGGATCAGCTCCGCCGCCCAAAGCTGGGCATTGCTGAACTCTTTCACCTCCAGCTTCTCGTCCGAGCTGAGTAGCCGGTTGAGCTCGTTCACAGGGAGCGGGGACGGAAGTGGATCTGAGACCTGAGTCTCCGCCCTCCAGGTCAGGGGGGGGAAGCCCAGGTTCTTCACAAAGAAGAAGTAACGCTTCCAGTCTTTAATTGAGGAAGGTGCTCCCGTGAACAGTTCACGGGTGGGGGATTTTGCTCCACTTCTGCGGGCAAAGTAGAACCACCCAGGCACCTTCCCGCTGACCTTCATCTGGAAGAAGGCTTGGAACAGGTCGTGAGAAAATGGGATTTCTAAGGCACGACATAGGATAAAGAAACCTACGATGGAGCGGACGCCATTGGGAATGACCTGGGTTATGCGGATGCCCCAGAAAGTGAGGATAAAGAAAAAGAAATCAGGGATAGGCAAGCGAAGGCCAGCCATCAGCTGGTCCCTGTAGATCGCCACGAACCCGGGAGGAGGTCGGCTGGCGACCTCTCCTGGGTGGGCAGCCCTAGGTTCAAAATGGGCTGGGATTTCGTACTTTTCTACCAGCACGTCTACGTCCTTTTGCTCCAGGGCTGGGGGGATAGTGTCGACCTCTCCGAAGTCGCCACTAGGTCCTCCCGAGGTCCCTGCTGCCGTCTGGATCGGAGCTGCCTGTTCAGCAACTCCAACTAGGGGCTGGGCAGGTCGCTCCACTGGGCTCATGTCTCTAACAGGAGGTTGGACGGAAGAAGGCGCGGGCATTGGCCCAAATGAAATTGAAGGGGAAGAACTAAAGGAATCGGAGGAGCTGCTATCTAAGAGTATGGGGCTAGACGTCCTATGCCTAGGGGCTGAGCTGGTGACGTCAGAACTATCAGAACTGTAAGAAGACATAAAAAGGAAAAGGGGAACTTACTGATGGGAGGAGATCGGATGGAAGGCTGATCTAAGGATAGCGCGAACTGACTCTGGACTCCTAAAGCTGGGCGATCCGATGTGCTCTCGGAAGAAAGAAAGTGAAACAGCGAACTAAGGAGGGGAGGAGCGAACTGACAAAATGAAGGAAGGGGTGTGAAAATGACGCCCAAGAAGCCTATTTATAGACAACTCACAAGGCGGGAAGATGAAGGGACGTGCATTTATTTGAACCATTATGGGGAACCGTTCCTAACCGTCGTAGCTGGCGGACGTGACGATCGAGGTGACTGACGCGAACCGACGCGACGGTTGCGTGCACCACTCTTAGACAGGGGCCCCACACCGAGCTGACGCGATGCCAGAAAGACGGCTAGACTCACGCACACGATCGATGACTCTAGACTAGAGGGGGGGCTAGTGTAGTGGGGCCCAGACGCACATCGGCCCGGGCCACGAACAGCCCAGTCCGACCCACGAGCTCGTACTGGAGGTGCTGGGCTACGGTTTCAGGTCGGCCCATGCGGGCGCCGCCTCTCAGGCGTAGGGGCCTGATGGGCTGCGAGGTCCGCATCCTTAGGCTTGTGTCATGGAGCCCTAGGAGTCATTCACTCCAGTAAGGACTCCTTGTCCTACCAGGAAGCTACTACCTGAGCATCTATAAATACTACACAAAAGAGAGGCACAAGGTACGCTATTCATAGCACAATCTCTACTCTTTCACTTACAAATCTTCCTCTGACTTGATCGTCGGAGTTGCTACAGGGGACTCAGCCCCGCAGCTCGCCCGCGCGCAGGTCGGACGATTCCGCTCGCTCCCTAGGCACCCGGTCAGGTCGGACCTTCACCTCAGCAGTCGCATCAGGTACAAATTCAACATTTTCTATCCAGATCTTGCTGATAAAGAGAAAGCTCCGACTTATGCCATCGAGAAGGATGGCAACAGTTTAGAGACCTGCATCATCAGGTTCCCTTCAGGGCCACCTTATGAAGACATAGCATTTCGGGAAGTTAACAAAGAAAGGGATTATTCCCATAAGAAGTGGTTCAAGTGCACTTTTGGACAAGGAGTTCTACGTTTGTACTTCAACTTCAAAAGGTATCAGTACCGGAGGTGATTGATCCTTGGATATCTGGTTCGATCGAGGAATGCTTTGTTGTAATTTTTCTCTTCTTGACAATATTGTAACACCATCCATCATTGGTATGTTATACGTGAAGAACAAAAATTCACAGTTGAAAGCGAATACAGCAAAATGTTTATTTACTGGGAGTAAACACAGTAGTAGACTAGGTAGAGATATAATACAAAACGAAGAGTAATATATGGTTTATGGATGTCTATGTTTTGATAAGGTAGAGTTATAATGCAAAATACAAATACATTAGCTAACAAGAGCCTCTCAGCTTTGGAATTTTTCCAATAGCAATAACAATTGTCTTTAATTATCTCCTCTCTGACAATATCGTTTCAGCATTTATAGAAGTAGACATAACTCAGATTGACATAAATCTTTAGTGAAAATGACAGATCCAGTTTCAAATTGAGGAATATTGCATGTATCAAAAATCCAGCCTAAATTCGATCAGAAATAGTAGGTTTGTAATTCAAGATTAAGAAAAGCCTTGAGTTTAAAGAAAAAATGTTCAGGAATGTGACGATGTGAGATGCAAGAAAGATATGGATGATGGTTTCCTGCTTAAGACCTAAACTTTAATTCATCAAAGAACGGAGGACATTTCGGTTTCTGATACTACTCGTTCATACCTATATAATCTGAAAAACAAGTCATTCTCGGATATTCCTCTCCCAAACAATCTCCCCGATGGAAAAAGTTATTACGTTTATTTTAATTATGTCGAAAGTCTAACACCAGTTCTTAGACATGGTCCGAACTGCATGAAGCCCTGGAGCAGAACCCATGAAGTCCAAAATGTACATTGTCATGTTGAAATCAGCTCGATTAACACTGTGTAATCCAATAGAAGTCCTTCTAATTTGAATTACTGCATATCAAAAATCAATCTGTGGGATTTAGGTACGGTACCTAAACGTAATAGGAAGTTACTCTCTGATTAAATTATGTAGCTTTTCTTTAGGTAATCATCTTTGTAGTATCTAATGAGTATCTTTCTCGCAGAAAATTGATAATATGCTTTATCAAAACTGAGATAATGACTTGAAACCAGCACTCTTTATGATTTCCATTAAAATCTCATCGAACCAACTATGTCCTAGGAGCTGTGTCTAAGACCTTTAGCTATAACATCCAATTCCAATCTGTTGTCCTCGGGGATCCCTATAAGATGCCAAAGCAAAGATATACTTTGAAGTAAAGTTGGGTAGGGTTGTTGATCTGTCCGTTCTGGGTTGTGCTTTTGCATAACCAAAATTAGCTGCAAGATTCTTTTCAACAAATGAGGAAACAAAGAAAAGAAAAACTAACAAAGAAACAGGAAGTCAGACGTAGATGATCTTTCCATCTCCTGATCTTTTATATGGTGTCTATAGCCTGATAACTGCAAAAGAATAACCAACACAAATTCAAGCATTGGAGAAAGCACATTAATCTTTCAGCGAATAGAGATGTTAAAAACAAATGGTTATCAACAGTTGGCGACAAATTTGACAAGAAAGTATCAGCTTTCTTCTGATAATTTGCAGTACATAAACTGCTGTAGATTTATGCTCTAGGTTGATGAGCTAAAAATATAACGTTTTCTATACTGAGAGCATGTCAAAAAGACAAACGATGACACTTGTTAGGTGACAAGAGTTAAAACATTTTTTAAGCTTTCTAAGGAGAGAGAATGTCTTGAAGTCAGATTTTATAAAAACGTTGGTAAGTCTGTCTATTTTGTGGTTTTTTTGAGGCGTTAATTTGGTTTCTTGCTCTTGGATGCAAGCTACAAGAGCATTAATCAGAATAATCCTCACTATTATAATCAACAACTAGTGTGGTGGCATCAGCAACTTCAATAGCAGTCCATGGAAGTTGCAACTTGATGGAAATGAAGTTCACCTCTGGATAACATCAATGTATAGATCACAAAAGATACAACTAAAATTCTAAAAGCAAAATTCAGAAGACGAAACAAACGATGACTGGAAAAAAATTGGTACCATTTTCAGAATTTCCCAAGATTTTGCTCCTCTATCAATCAGCTAATCCCAAAAGTGGCAACGATTAATCCAATCTTGTATTTCATATTGATTGTACAAGTACAACTAGTAAGAATTTTGCTTAATCTTTTGGTCTTTACCAAATTATGGACCAAGTACATTGGCTAGTTTTTGCATATTAATGCATGACTTCCTAATGTTGTCAAGTTCTCTACCCCAGTGTGCTGGAGCTGATTTGTCTGCCATCTGCCATACTTAATCATACCATATTTTTTATCTTGTTAAACCATATGATCAACCAGGTAAGCCAAGGGTGTCATTATTTAAATCTCCTATTATTGTCATATAAATGTTGTTTAATACTTGATATAGGTTTATTCCCATTTATATACGCAGCAAATCCTCAAGCCCATCTCCATGGATGGTAGCATGGACGCTCAAAGCTCAAAAGTACAATCTCAGTCCCAAGATCCATTTACAAGTCTACCCTTGCTGCCTATGATGGCAACAGCAACCCCTCCTGAAAGTATTGAAGTGCAAGTAGACATGGAAAGTCCAAGACGAGAAAATATTACCATCCATGGAAGAAGAAGATTTTTAGGAGTTAGACAAAGGCCTTCGGGAAGATGGGTAGCTGAAATCAAGGATTCATCTCAGAAGCTGAGGCTTTGGCTGGGGACTTTTGACAGAGCTGAAGAAGCAGCCTTGGCTTATGACAATGCATCTAGACTTCTAAGGGGAAGAAATGCTAAGACAAACTTTACATACAATGGAACCATGGATACTCGCGAAGAAAATCTTAGTTTGCTGGGAAAGAATCCAAGGCTTTATCAGCTTCTTAAACATGCCATCACGAAGAACCTGGCGAAATCCTCAGCTCTCGATTCTTCAAAATCTACGCGGAATTTTACTGATCAGAGATTCTGTGAAGGAGAAAGCAGTCCTGTTGATCATGTTGTAACAACAGTTGAAGACAATATAATTGGAAATGAAGATCATGATCAGTCTCAAGAAAAACGTGGGCTCCGCGGGATCTCACTTGGCAGCTCAAAGGTGTATTCTTCTGTTATTGTGGCTCCTTCTTTCAGCGCTTCTTTAAGTCAAGGAAGAGAAGAACCAGAGAACAATTCTCAGGGGACTCTGTTTAATTCACTGTTTTATCAGACAAATGTAATGTCCCACCACAAACTAGTATAACCTACTGTTTGTTAATAATCTAAATCAGGCTTCTTTCACCTGAAAGTTAAACATGTTTTCTTCCAGTTCAAGGCAGAAACTATAGGAATTTGAGGTTGTGCTTTTCTTGGCAGTGCATTTCTTTCCAAGTTCCTCAGCCAGTTTTGCATCCATTTCAATTTCGAGCCATTTTAGGTTTCTTTCTTAGTTGCTTTATCCTCCAGTTTGCATTTTAGTTCACCCTTTTTTTTTTTTACCATTTCCTGTTAAAAGTCCAATAAGATTTATTTTAGTTCTTCTTCAAGTACGATAACATCACTTTAATTTCTTAATTTATTTGCTGGAGAATATTTTTCCTCAAGTGTCGGTGGTAATGTAAAATTATAAATGGATTTAACCTAAAAAGTCAAACTATGTGATGAAAGTAATCCAAAGTATTTGGCTACTTATAAGCACTAATCCATCAGTTGACCCTCAAATTATGACTTTATGTTTCACTATTTTCGAATTAACTCATGTTTAGTTTACTTCTAGAGTTCAATTTCATTAAGATGTTACTAAAATCCTATTCAAACTAAATTAACTGCTACCCAAAATGGTAATCAGTTACATTTTCATGGCGTCATCTGAGAATATGGTGATCCCTTTTTTTTTTTTGAGTTTGTCTAATTATTGGAACTTATCCATTAGGATGACGTGAAACTATGGTGATTTTACATCACCCAATAAATTGCTTCCACAAAATAAAAAAAAAGGTAAAAATTGAAAGTCACAAGCACATGATAACACAAACTAAGGCTCAATTTGATAATCCAGTTCAACACAAAAACTTAATGGATTCAGATCTTTATATATTCAAGCCGTTTGATAATAAAAATTGAACATCTGAATTAATTAAACGGTACTAAATATTCTAGACAAAACTTACTCTCAAAATTAAGTGATAAGTTATTCACTTATTACTAAATGTAATATGCATTCAAATGTATTACATTTAACTTAACTATTTAATAATTTAATGAATTCAAATTTTGGATTTTAGATTTCAAATTTTAGTTTTAAGATTTCAATTTTATCAAACGCATCCTAAATTATAACCGCCTTCTTTATTTTAATATTTTCATAATAGTATCTATCACTCATCACTCATGAATGACGTGATTTTCTGACACTTGTAAATGAATTCATTAATAAATATGAGATTCACTGGAGTTATCTCCAGCCCACTTTCGTCATCATCTACATTCATACTTTCTAACCGCAAAAAGGACCGCTGGTCCAACAACAATCAAAAACTTATCCTTCTGCGAGTAGTGTGAACGGATAAGACTCCAACTGAGGCAAAGCAAACAAATCAGGCCTAGTATCCGGTGATGGGTTTTTGGGGACATCAGATATCAGCCCTTCTGAATTTTTTACAAAATTTTCTCTTTTCCCTATTCCTGTGATAAGACTTGAAATCTTCTTTAAACCAAAAAAAAAAAAAAATCAAGTACTCTTCACTGTGTACCTTGAGATGTTTTATAGACTTTCTCACTGTATTACTGTATTTTTTTTAAGATTAATTTTTTATACACTGACAGTGTATGCACTTTCACCATTAGATGTATGACACGTAATTCGAATTTGAATGTGAAACTCAAATTTTACATATGTGTCGTATATCCAATCGTGATAGCGTATACACCATCTTTAAGATTTACTCTTTTTTTTTATAGATAATCAAATTTCATTAACAAATTATTAAAAATCGTCCAGCACAATTTAATCTACATCACTGCTCTCTAATGACAGATTAAACATGCAGTCAGTATAGCTGACACTTGAGATGCATTTGCGATCGCTATCCATCTCACTTTGTAATGCATCATATAGAACTGAATAATTGTAATAGTGACGATTATTAGCACGCCATTGCTATCTTTACTTGTCACAACCACATAGATATTTAAAATTATCTCATCAGCGTAGCCATCATCATTAAGATGGCTTACTTTTTGTCATGTTGCTCCATCCACTACAAGGCTCCTTAAATTAATGTCAATGCCTAGCATCATTTCATACTTCTTATCACCCTCATTTCACCAACGACACATCATTCATTTGGGATGCACCAATATAAAGTAGAAAAGCACAAATCTGCTATAGTAATGTAACAGCCTAATCTTTTTCACCAATTCCTCATCTGCATTTCAAAAGATGGTTGCTTTTTGTCAAGGAAAAGAACTTTGAAGAAGCAAAAGGGCTAAGAGAAAAGGAAATATCGGTGGTGGGAATTTGTTATCCACAAATTGAATGGTTCTCAAATCATGGGCATCAGCATTCCATTTCCCTAGATGGATCAGAATGATGAAGACGCAAGCGTAGGAGGATCTTCCTTGAAGCAAATGAAGTCCCATACAGGATTGGATTTGGTTGATAGACCCAATAAATGCTTGACTGGAATTTTCAGGTTTTGGCATTGCGAATTTGATGCCAGATCCCATAAGGGTTGAATTCAAGCTCCATAGATTCTCTGGCAATTTGGTACACCCCATCCATAATCCATTGTAGTAGCTCACTTCCATGGGAACACAATATAATGACGCAAGGCATTTGTGTTCCCCATCACCTAAGCTTCCCTTTTAAGCAAAACGAACAACGCCAAAGTAATATACTTTTGACCGCACACCCTTTGACAATGACAATCAATTGGTAAAAGAATTTGGTTCTCTTTTTGTCCTCCAAACTCTATAGGGTATTGAATAGCATGATTTTTTTCAGGTTGTTCAGAGAAGTCATGGTTCTATTGGACCACCACTTTGATCTTTTTTGTGCTTCTGAAATTGTCTGTGACACCATCTCCACAAGTTAAAAATCTCAAAGTAAAACTCCATTTAGTACTTAAAAAATTGCTGTAAATCTGAAAAATTTTAATTGACTTTTGGATAGTGTTGAACTAGTAATGGCAAACCTTACTACTAGAGTTCAATTTTCATTCCATTTCCCCAATTCAGCTAATTTTTCCCACGAGACAACAATAATATTAGTAAAAGCTACAATATTTTATTTCAAGAAAGAAGCCAAAAGCCATGCCCATTAAACAAAATTACAAGCCTTTTCATTCATGCCATTCCATACTTATTCCGATTCAAACATCTCATGATTCTTTTTTCTACAGTAAACTATCAAGGACAAGAATCGGGCATGGTAGGATAAAAAGAAGGATAGGAAAGAGTGAAATGAACCCCGAGGCAACCCTCTAATGAACTACAAACAAATACCAGTACAAACTCCCAAGGACAATTAGCAAGGCAACAAGCTGTTTCAAGGTGACAAAACTAGATAGAAATTAGCAAATTATGTAGAAAAAGGTTTGCCAGTTGACAAGATTTACAGCTAATCTGAAATCAACCTTTCATAGAAAAAGCAACCAAATGGCTAGGCTTCTCAAGTACCGCCAAACAAAGAGCCCACATAATTAAAAGAGTGACAAATCATCTACAGCACAAAGTTTAGTTTCCTGTCTTCATAATTAAATTATAGTAGTAGTTAATATATAGTAGATAATAATAGACATACTAACTAATTGCACTTACATGGCATGTATAGGTTACTTTTATCAGATTAAGGTTAGAGAACACACATGATACCCTCCAAGAAATATGTACATACATATACAAGGAAGGATAAGGTGTTTGCAACAAAAGCTAAGTATAAATAATAAATACTAGTAGTAGTAGTAATTAATGGGAGCTAATCATGGACGACCCAAAAATACAACCGTGCATGCATGTAAATTATTGGGTAGGGGAAAGTCTACCATTATTCAGTGGTGGCCTCTTGATTACTGAAACAAACAAATATATAATTAAAAAAATGCACCAATGAAAATACATAAAGAGTTATTTCCCAGTTCCCCATATGTCTATTCGGGAGTTTGACTTGGACTTTTGAGATCCAACGCTCCTCCACAAGGCCATTTTATCCAACGTGAAAGACAAAAAAACACAATACACAAGAAGAAAAATATCATAAAACGTTTTACCAAAGAATTAAAGAGAACAAAACAGCAAAGAAAATACCAAAAAAAAAAAAAGATGAACGGAAAAAGATCGTTCAAGAACATGATGGTAGTAAAAGAAAGAAAGAATAATAAGAGAATGCAAATGGAGAAAGGGTTAAGCGCTGGATGCAGAGGTTTATCGACCGATTCCTGTTCCAATACTCTTTTTTTTTTTCTTTCTTTTTCTCATGCTTGGATTTCAGGGAACAGATCGATGAACCGCTGCCTCCAGTGTCCTCAAGCCTTCCACTATCCACAAGAGCCAACTCATGACACAAAAAAAAGAAACTGAAATAATCACATAAACCGACGAAAAATCAGCATTCCCACAGATCTTTTCAATGGGTTTTCAGCACAGATCTGAGATATTCAAGAATTAGAGATTCATACATGGCTACAAACAGGGAGAAAAACTCGTACTCATCAACCAAAAAGAAAAGTCTTCTTCCCAGCCCACTTTACACAACAAAATAAGCGAAGCGAACCCGCAAAAAATCTAACAAATCAGGGGTAGAGAACAGGGGGCAAAGGGGGCATGGGATAAAAGTATACCCATAATCCATAGCTGCTGCATCCGCTGCTCAGTGCTCTCAATCGTTTATGTAATTGCAGTGACGGATACTGTGTCTGTGTTTTGTGGGTGATTTGGGTCTGTGGGTGAGCTGTCATATTATAAGGCGTGGCCTGGAGTTTGATGTGGATTTACTAGTTTAACCATGTGTATTCATTTGGAGAATGCGGTTAGGTGGAATTATAGGAGGTTATTTTGGTCAAATAGCGCATGGAGAAGCTGAAGTGTCGGGGTGAAATTGGAGTATGGGGGGACGGGGTCCATACTGGAGAGTTAGGCAGAAAAATACACGTGTTCGGATACTGTTTAAGGAATCCTCTGTCTCGGGGGCCAGAACGACGGCCCATGTGACCATATAATCACCAATCACATTAACTTAAGCCTCCTAAGTCCTGCCTAATTGATCGAACCTTCCGTTCCCAAAAA